>NW_021836820.1:35000-37915 GCF_006345805.1 Octopus sinensis | reverse complement strand
ATTAATGATGATGATGATGATGATGATGATGATAAGATTAATTATAACAAAAAAAAATTCGGTAACAAATGATTAATTTGGAAAGAATTTTTTTTTCTCGGCAAAAATAGAATAATCGGTGTTTTCGCTTTGATGAACTCTTATTATTATTATTATTATTATTATTATTATTATTATTATTACTATTATCATTCTTATTATTATTATTATTATCATTATTATTATTATTATTATTATCCTTATTATTATTATTATTATTATTATTATCATTATTATTATTATCATCATCATCATCAACATCGTCGTCGCCGTCGTTGTTGTTGTTGTTATTATTATTATTATTATTATTATTATTATTATTTTCTTAATTGAAATTATACCTGGAAGCACCTTCGCTGGAGTGAATTAATTTTTGAACACTCTTTGTGGTCTGCTTCAATTTCTGTCGAAGTTTAGTTTTCTCCGCCCACTCAAAATTTCCCTCGGGGCATCGCTGTGTGGTGAGGAAGTACATCTCACAACTGACTGATTACGGTTTCGATATATTTCATGTAAAATGCCATATATATTCCGACATGCAAGCCGAGGTAAAGTACAGTGAGTACAAGTGGCGTAAACATTCAGATATATATTTCTTTACTAACCACAAGTGGCTAAACATAGAGAGGACAAAAAGGACAGGCATAGGTATTAAATCGATTACATCGACCCCAGTGCGTAACTGGTACTTTATTTATCGACCCCGAAAGGATGAAAGGCAAAGTAGTAAAGAAATAGGTATTCTCAGCATATAGAAACCTTATTCAATATGATGATCCACAAGTCTGGCTTTTCTAGAAACAGCTGTAAGGGACTATCTTTTATCTTGTACTTGTTTCAGTCATTAGATTGCGGCCATGCTGGGGCGTTGTTTATATTCTCTATCTAAATTAATGGACTTTTTAAGTGATGCCAAACGTTTTGTTTCTTAATTTATTCTATAATATACGTGTGTGTGTGTGTAAATATATAGAACTATATGAAAATGTGTATATGTATATATATGATATGTATACAAACACATTCTCACACAAAAATACACACACGCATATATATATATATATAATATATACATGTTGTGTGTGTGTGTGTGTGTGTGTGTGTGTGTGTGGAGGCGCAATGGAACTCGCGGTCGTAGGATCGCGATTTCGATTCCCAGGCCGGGCGTTGTAAGTGTTTATTGAGCGAAAGCACCTAAAAGCTCCACGAGGCTCCGGCAGGGGGTGGCGATCCCTGCTGTACCCTTTCACCACTCTTTCCTCCGTTGGCCAGCTCGCTTAGCCAGCGGGGTGGCATCATTCGAAGGCTAAAACAATGCGAAGCGCATTGTGACCAGCGATGTGTAACAACATCTGATGGTCTGGTCGGTCACGTGATCACGTGATATATATATATGCATAAACATGTCTATATTGTATTAAGCGTGGATGTAAGTCCAACCTACCACTGCAATAACAAGTATAAAAAAAACATAAGCCTCGCAAGCACCCACCCAGATATTTACCATTGTATACATAATCACGCACAAGGCATCACACATACACACATACACACACAAAGTTTAATGGATTAGAAATATCGAAAGGATGAAAGGAACGAAATGCACGCCATCTTGGATTACGTCACAGACTGTGGGTAAAGAGATCTGATAAATTTTAAGAAAACCGCAAAATACAAACAAACAATAATCTAATTTATCACTGAGTTGAATGCAGAAAAAAAAAAGAAAGAAGAAAATGAAATAGACGCAGGAGTGGCTGTGTGGTAAGTAGCTTGCTAACCAACCTCATGTTCCGGGTTCAGTCCCACTGCGTGGCCTTGGGCAAGTGTCTTCTGCTATAGCCCCGGGCCGACCAATGCTTGTGAGTGGATTTGGTAGACGAAACTGAAAGAAGCCTGTCGTATATATATAATATATATATATATATATATAATATATACATTAGATATATATATGTTGTGTTGTTGGTGTGTGGTGTGTGTGTGTGTGTGTGTGTTTGTGTGTCTGTGCTTGTCCCCTAGCATTGCTTGACAACCGATGCTGGTGTGTTTACGTCCCTGTCACTTAGCGGTTCGGCAAAATAGACCGATAAAATAAGTACTGGGCTTACAGAGAATAAGTCCCGGGGTCGATTTGCTCGACTAAAGAGGGGTGCTCCAGCATGGCCGCAGTCAAATGACTGAAACAAGTAAAAGAGTAAAAGAGTAAATAAGCGACGTTGATATCATTGAGTTTTACAAAAACGGTTGCAGATCAGAGATTACTTAGCTTCACTTCGTAGGGTTTTTTGTTATTTGATTTGGAGCGACCTTCTCAAAGGCAAGACGTCCTCACCAATTACTGGTCATTCAATGGTTATACAGCACAGAACTCTCGATTGTTATTTTTAGTTTTCTAAATCTCCTCAGCTTCTTGCTAGAAAACTGTTGAGACTGTGTTATCTATTACTATTGAAAAAGAAGAATGCATAACTTATATATACGTGTATGTATATATATATATTATATATATATATATAATATATATATATATATATATATATATATATATTACATATATATATATACATATATATATATACCTGTATATATATATATATATATATATATATATATATATATATATATACATATATTTATATGTATGTATATATACATATATACGTATGTATGTATATGTATATATATATATATGTGTGTATAATATGTATATATGAATGTATATTTATATGTATGCATATATATCTATAATTATATGCACACATATATATATATGAATACATATATATATATATATATATATATATATATATATATATATATATATATAATATATATATTACATATATATAATATATATATATATATATATATAT
>NW_021836820.1:0-30000 GCF_006345805.1 Octopus sinensis | reverse complement strand
AACACACAACGCCCGGTCTGGGAATCGAAACCGTGATCCTATGACCGCGAGTCCGCTGCCCTAACCACTGGGCCATTGCGCCTCCGCTGATTTTATATACAAAATAAACATTCGGTCTGCGTTTATTTACTGAGTAATTTTGACTTCAATTGTAGCTTTTTCTGTTTAATTTTTTAACGAAAACGTACAATTACGTGTGTGTGTTTGTGTGTGTGTACATATAAATTAGAAATGGAAGCAAAATAATAAAATTTAATAATTAAATTCAAGATCACAGCATACATGTACACTACAACATAATTTCTTTTCCTCAACAGGCCCTGCCCTATTAACATTGTCCCGAGGGAGATCAGAGAGGAAAAGGATCCCATCAACTTTAAACGGAGTCTGGATAGATTCCTTCAAAGAATACCGGATAAGCCACCCATAATTGGATACAACTCACCCAACAAAAACTCACTACTTGAATGGACCATAAACAAAACTTGACTTAAACAGGATTCGAATAATCCTATCAGGTGGTGCTATTAAGTTAGACATGGCCTGGACCAATCTTTGGTCGAAACATATCTAAGTTTATCTAAGTTTAATAGTGTAATCATTGAATGATATAAATTCAACTCAATTTTAATATTTCTATACAAACAAATGACAAATCTAGTTATAGCTGTTTACACATCATTAAATAACGGGTTTTTTCCAAAGGTTGTAAATACCGTTTTAAATCTAATGAGGTTTCATCAAACGGACATATCTTGTTAATTATTTTGCGAAAGTAACAGCTTCTAGGTGATTCTGTAATTAACGTGGTAACACTCCAATGTCTATTTGGTCAACAGGATATTCAGGAATACTATCAATCAGTCAATCGTTTGTGTGTGTGTGTGTGTGTGTGTGTGTGTTGTGTGTGTGTGTGTGGTGTGTGTGTGTGTGTGTGTTTTCGACGACATCGTAAGGTCGTTTTCAAAGGAATATGCTTCATCTCTTAGATCTACGTATCCCAGAAACACTTAAAGATTGACATTCAGAAAAACAGATAAAGATGCATATACAGAGATGATGAGTTGGCTGTGTCCAACACACGAATGAGCATACGTGACACAACTGCACAAAACCTTTCACTAAGAGGGACCCATCCGGTTTACAAGCAAGCAATTATGTTTGTATAAATTCATATACGCATATGCTCAGGAAATTCATTTTGGCAACATGGTCACCGACTTTTTTGGATCAAAGAAAGAAAAACATGTACATGCGCAGAGCTGAAAACAGCTGACATCGTCACATGGGAGACAACTCTCCTTTGTTCGCCGGAAAATGCTATCACCTTTCGTTACTTTCTCATTCCTCTATTTATCATCACCGAAGAACCGGGACTGTATATTTTACCTCCCGCATAAAAGAAGCTATGTGCTATGTGCTTCCGGCCAACATGTCTGATGTGTCGTAAAGTAATTTATCAGTAATAGACGAAACCGGTATACGATTAATTCTTGATTTTTATATAATTTTCACCTGTCTTGCCCGCTTATGTCCTGGTGTTTTGCTGAATTTCTCTGGAGAACATTCTTTTCTTTGTAGTTAGATCGTATGTGATCTTCTAGCATATAGGTTATCCACTTAGTGGTTTATCCCTTAATATACACATGTCATCTCTTGTGAAAGGTAGGAGAGTCCAGTTTGCTGGGCATTGTTGTAGAGCTAAAAACGAGGCAATTTCTACTCTTCTCTGGAAGCCATCTATTTGCAATACCAGAGAGCGCACACTCTCCTACCCTGATGTAATCTCCAGGGATACAGGCATCCAGCAACAGGACCTCCGTAATGCCATGATGGACCGTGAAGTCTGGCGTAGCATGGTAAATTCCATTGTCTCGACCACGGTCGCAATACCAGAGGGCACAGACTTTACTACCCTGATGTAATCTCCAGGGATACAGGCATCCAGCAACAGGACCTCCGTAATGCCATAATGGACCGTGAAGTCTGGCGTAGCATGGTAAATTCCATTGTCTCGACCGCGGTCGCAATACCAGAGGGCGCACACTCTCCTACCCTGATGTAATCTCCAGGGATACAGGCATCCAGCAACAGGACCTCCGTAATGCCATAATGGACCGTGAAGTCTGGCGTAGCATGGTAAATTCCATTGTCTCGACCACGGTCGAACAATGATGATGATGATTGAATTTTTTCTGATTTTTCAGATTTTTTATATATGCTAGGCTACTGGTTTTAAATTGATATTAATTAAATTAATATTCAATTTATGTCTCTCATTATTTAAAATACATATACACATAGTTTACTGTTCCGTTAAGGTTAGATCAACAACAAAAAAAGCGCCTCCATCGAGTGAGAGATAAATATCATCTAATGCACACAGTATAAGAATGTGAGCTGCTAATAGTTTCTTGCTGTGGAAACACGTGTCAAGGCAAGTTTTTATAACACGCCTTGTGTCTCCTGGTAATCCCGGTGGTCTGAGCACATGGTCTATTCAATTTACATATCAGGGCGTTGGAACGAGACAAATCACAAAAGAAAATGAGAAGACAGATACAAAAGAGGATCATGGATTCTCCCCCTGCATTCGGCGTAAAAACATTGAATTATACGATCAGATTGAATCATCAATTCATAGAATAAACGTTGGAACTGGCCGAGTATTCCATAGAGAAAATTGTCCTTAATGTAATCCTTAAAGAGAGTTAGCTTGACGCAGTATGTGACAAGGCTGGGCCTTTATATTAACTGTGACAATGCATATGAAGGGATTCCGTCCAGTTTCCGTATGACTGGAGCCGAGTTCTTGATAATGACATCCAACTCACCACGCAGTCGGATCGAACCCGAGAACCTATGATTTTGAAGGTAACATCTTAACCAACCACCCAGCTACACTGGTGTCCATATGTACATACACACACACACACACACACATTTACACACACACTCACGCACACAAATACATTCACATACATGTATGAACATATATATGTATATTAACAAAAATGTGTTTTTATGTGTGTGTGTATATATATATATATAGGTATGCGTGTGTATGCGTGTATGAAACCATATATGTGTACGTGTGTGTATGAATATATATATATGTATGTGTGTGTGTAAGTGTGTGTATGTGTGTGTGTACGCACGTGTATATGTATTCGTATATATATATATATATATATATGTGTATATATATATATATGTGTGTGTGTGTGTGTGTGTGTGTGAATATATGTATGTATGTATATATATATATATATACATATATATATACATATATATATATATGTACATATATATATACATACATACATACATACATGCATATATATATATATAATATATATATATATATATATATATATATGTGTGTGTGTGCATATATGAATACCTACAACCGCATATACACACATATGTACACATGAGTGTTGTAGCGCTTAGGCTGTTGCATATTACACGATGGCCTCATCATCATTGTTTGTCGGAAACCTTTACCAAGTCTATTCATATCCCATTTAAAACATTTAATGGCTTGGCCAGCTGCGTCGTCTTTCAATCATCATAATTCTCCGCTCTCATCACCGCTCGCATAAAAACTGCAGTTGGTGAACAGCACGCAGCGCTGTTGGCTCCTGTACGTGCAGATGTACCAACAGATGAGTGAAAACACAATTAAGAACCGCTGTTCATTCAGTATTCCGCTTAGGTTGTTAGGAGTGAAATATCATATGACGTTTTGGGTCCGTGCCCTTCGTCTGAGACTAACGAAGGGTATTTAGCGGAGATCTAGCGGAGTCGTTAGAGCGTTAAATAAAAATACTTTGCGTTCTCTATTCGGGTTCTTTGCGTTCTTGGAAAGCGCATGGCCTAAGGATTAGGTTGCTGCACTCGCGATTGGAAGATCGAGGTTTCGATTCTCTGATCGGACGTGGTGTTCTGTTCTTGGCTAAAGCACTTCATTTCACCATGCTTTTGCTATAGCTTCGGGCCGACCAAAGGCTTATGAGTGGATTTGGTTAGAAGGAAGCTGAAAGAAGCCAGTCGTATATTATATATATATATATATATAGTATATATATATATATATATATATATAATATATATATATATATATAATATATATATATATATATATTATATATATATATGTATGTATGTGTATGTATATCTATTGTATATGTATGTATATATATATTATATATATATATATATATATATATATATATATATATACATATATATATATATACATCTCCAATTTACAAAGGAGATGAGTAGTACCAAATTACCATTCCTGGATATAATGGTAATTAAAAAGACACCACCATCACCACAGATATACTATAAACACACAGACACACATCAATACCTAAATTTTAAGTCGTGCCATCCACCACATACAAAACGTAAATCCCCATATGCCTAGCCAGAAGAATTTGTACTATTGTAGAAGATGCAAATATCAGGAACAAACGCCTAATGAACTAAGAGAATTTTTGCTCAAAACAAAAAACCCATCTCTACTTATAGAAAAATGGCATACAGCGGGCTATAAAAATACCTACAACAACTTAGGACAACCCAAGAAGAGGAGGAAACAAGAACAAGTCATACCATTCATAGTGACACACAACCCATGTCACCAGAATATCTTCAACATTGCCAAAGCAAACTACCAATCATGCCCAAACCAAAGTATGAATTAAAAGACATAATCACGGATCGAGCTCTGGTGCTTAGTAAAAGACAGCCTAAAAACTTGAAAACATTACTAACAAAGGCAAATTTGACCTCAGCAACAAAGACCAAACATTCACGGTATCTAAATGCAATGATAGCCGATGTGGCACATGCCAATCATACATACGGTCAATATATAAACACAAAAACCGGGAAAATATTCACAAACGCGAATATGAACTGCAAAAGCAGAAATTTAATTTACTGCATCAAATGCCCAAATTGTGAAGAAATATATGTAGGTCAGACGGGAAACGCACTATTAGAACGCTCACGTGTACACCGGCAACAGATTAGAGACCCAGAGGTCCGTCAGATACCTTTGAGTAACCACCTAGCAACATGTGGTCGGAAATATATATAATATTTCCATTCTACAAATTACACAGCCAAGTGAAATCGAGAGGAAAATCAGAGAAAAGAATTTTATTGATAAATTCGAACCCAAGCTAAATAAGCAATATAATAATAATAATACTTAGAGGTATTACTTCCACTGCTACGACCATGACCACTAACAACAACAACAATACTAAAGGTGATCAAGACGAAGATAGCAGGAAAATTATCTTATTTAGGGTTAAAAGTTCTATTGCCACCACCATCACCACTAGCAACAATAATTAAGGTGCTGACAATGATGATGATGACAATTGAAATATAAAAATATAAAAAATCTGACAAAGGATATTTACAGCATTTCTAAAAATAACCCAACAATTGCTGCTTCGGCCAGGGTCAAGATACGGACTCTTGACATGTCCAACAAAGCGTGATGCCTAAACAATCAGCTCAACCAACCAATCAGCTTAAGTAATTGAGATACTACAACACTGATTGGTCAGAATACAGTTTGCAAAACCTAGCACTCTGGAGCCTACCCAGCTGTATTTATAGCACAGAATCAATCATCTTGCTACAGTCAAAAATTGTGAAGCATGACTGTCAACCACTACTACATGAACCCGAAGATTGCAGAATTCAATGCATGAAAGTACTAGTTCAATCAGAATGAATATTTAACATTCTACTATTTCATTTTATTTTATTCAATTATAATATATTATCTTTATATATCATTATAAGATTGTAAATAAAACGTGAAAATCAGACAAGGTTGAATTCTTTTATAATATATTCTTCTATACACAATCACACACACCATATATATATATTCTATATAATACATATATACCATACATACATATATAATATAAATAATAAATATTAGGGATAAATCCAAATTTACAGGGAAAAATCAGATTTAGGATTGAATCCAATTTTATAGTAAAATATTATATAATATTATTAATTTGTCTCTAATAATATTATATATATATATATATATATATATGCATATGTTTGTGTGTCTCTATTTGTCTCCCCCACCATCGCTTGACAACCGGTGTTGGAGTATTTACGTCCCCGTAACCTAGCGACTCGGCAAAAGTGACCGATAGAATATGTACTGGGCTTGCAAGAAAAGTCCTGGGGTCGATTTGTTCGATAAAGGCGGTGCTCCAGCATGGCCGCTGTCAAAGTATTTAGCGGATATCTTGCGGAATCGTTAGAGCGTTAAGTAAAATACTTTGCGTTCTTTATTCGGGTTCTTTGCGTTCTTGGAAAGCGCATGGCCTAGGGGTTAGGTTGTTGCACTCGCGATTGGAAGACCGAGGTTTCGATTCTCTGATCGGACGTGGTGTTCTGTTCTTGGCTAAAGCACTTCATTTCACCATGTTCCAGCTCAGTCAGCTGTGAGAGGTTCGTATCCTGTTCAGCGTGGATGTGATTTCAGTCACTGAAGAGCCATAAAAACCGGGTAACCAGCCCCATGTGTCCCAGAATGCGAGACAGAATTTTTTTTTTACTCGCATTCCCTCTGATGTTAACATTTTTGTTTAGTTTTGTTTGGTGGGGCAGGGAGAAGCATTGTTATCCTTCAGGGTATAAAATATAAAATATCCGTCCTAAAGCGGTGGGCGAACGAAATGTTTAAAGCCTCAGACGAAATGACGCCAAATAAGCAACGCCAAAACGTCTCATACGCCGATGATTATTGCACGAATCTAGAGCATAGTCATAAGAAATTCAAACGTTCTTAAACCTGTTTAACACTCCGTTGTATATCTCAATATATCTGTCTGTATGTCTGCTTTATATGTCAATATGCCTATATGTGTGAAGGCAGCGAGCTGGCAGACTCGTTACCACGCCGGACAAAACGCTTAGCGACATTTCTTCTTCTTCTCTACGTTCTGAGTTCAAATTCCGCCGAGGTCGACTTTGCCATTCATCCTTTCGGGGTCGATTAATTAAGTACCAGTTACGCACTGGGGTCGATGTAATCGACTTAATCTCTTTGTCTGTCCTTGCTTGTCCCCTCTCTGTTTAGCCCCTTGTGGGCAGTAAAGAAATAGGTATTTCATCTGCCGTTACGTTCTGGGTTCAAATTCCGCTGAGGTCGACTTTGCCTTTCATCATCTCGGAGTCGATAAATTAAGTACCAATTACGCACTGGGGTTGATGTAATCGACTTAATCCGTTTGTCTGTCCTTGTTTGTTCTCTCTGTGTTTAGCCCCTTGTGAGTAGTAAAGAAATAGGTATTTGTTCTAGATCTTTACATTCTGAGTTCAAATTCCACCGAGGTCGACTGTGCCATTCATCCTTTCGGGGCCGATAAATTAAGTACCAGTTACGCACTGGGGTTGATGTAATCGGCTTAATCCGTTTGTCTGTCCTTGTTTGTGCCCTCTCTGTTTAGCCCCTTCTGTGTAGTAAAGAAATAGGTATTTCTTCTGTCTTTACGTTCTGAGTCCAAATTCCGCCGAAGTCGACTTTGCCAATGTATAATAATGTTGAAAATGTATAAAAATGTTCTAAATGTATAATAATGTTGTAAATGTATAATAATGGTCTACATGTATTATAATGTTCAAAATGCATGATAACGTCTTAAATTTATAATAGTGTTGTAAATGTATAATAATGTTGAAAATGTATAAAAATGTTCTAAATGTATAATAATGTTCTAAATGAATAATAATGTTGTAAATGTATAATAATGTTCAAAATGCATGATAATGTTTTAAATGTATAATAATGTTCAAATGTATCATAATGTTGTAAATATATGATAACGTTCTAAGTTATAATAATATAGTAAATGTATGATAATGCTGTAAATGTATGATAATGTTCTACATGTATAATAATGTTTTAAATGTATAATAGTGTTGTAAATGTATAATAATGTTTTAAATGTATAATAGTGTTCTAAATGTATAATAATGTTGTAAATGTATGATAATGCTGTAAATGTATAATAATGTTCTAAATGTATGATAATGTTGTAAATGTATAATAATGTTGTAAATGTATGATAATGCTGTAAATGTATAATAATGTTCTAAATGTATGATAATGTTGTAAATGTATAATACTGTTGTAAATGTATGATAATGCTGTAAATGTATAATGATGTTCTAAATGTATGATAATGTTGTAAATGTATAATAATGTTGTAAATGTATGATAATGCTGTAAATGTATAATAATGTTCTAAATGTATGATAATGTTGTAAATGTATCATAATGTTGTAAATGTATGATAATGCGGTAAATGTATTATGATGTTCTAAATGTATGATAATGTTGTAAATGTATGATAATGCTGTAAATGTATAATAATGTTCTAAATGTATGATAATGTTGTAAATGTATAATAATGTTGTAAATGTATGATAATGCTGTAAATGTATAATAATGTTCTAAATGTATGATAATGTTGTAAATGTATAATAATGTTGTAAATGTTTAATAATGTTGTAAATGTATGATAATGTTGTAAATGTATAATAATGTTGAAAATGTATGATAATGCTGTAAATGTATAATAACGTTCTAAATGTATGATAATGTTGTAAATGTATGATAATGTTGTAAATGTATAATAATGTTGTAAATGTATGATAATGCTGTAAATGTATAATGATGTTCTAAATGTATAATAATGTTTTAAATATATAATAGTGTTCCAAAGGTATAATAATGTTGTAAATATATAATAATGTTTTAAATGTATAATAGTGTTCTAAATGTATAATAATGTTGTAAATGTATAATAATGTGTAAATGTATGATAATGCTGTAAATGTATAATAATGTTCTAAATGTATGATAATTGTTGTAAATGTATAATAATGTTGTAATGTATGATAATGCTGTAAATGTATAATAATGTTCTAAATGTATGATAATGTTGTAAATGTATAATACTGTTGTAAATGTATGATAATGCTGTAAATGTATAATGATGTTCTAAATGTATGATAAGTTGTAAATGTATAATAATGTTGTAAATGTATGATAATGCTGTAAATGTATAATAATGTTCTAAATGTATGATAATGTTGTAAATGTATCATAATGTTGTAAATGTATGATAATGCGGTAAATGTATTATGATGTTCTAAATGTATGATAATGTTGTAAATGTACGATAACGCTGTAAATGTATAATAATGTTCTAAATGTATGATAATGTTGTAAATGTATATAATGTTTGTAAATGTATGATAATGCTGTAAATGTATAATAATGTTCTAAATGTATGATAATGTTGTAAATGTATAATAATGTTGTAAATGTTTAATAATGTTGTAAATGTATGATAATGTTGTAAATGTATAATAATGTTGAAAATGTATAATAATGTTTTAAATATATAATAGTGTTCCAAATGTATAATAATGTTGTAAATATATAATAATGTTTTAAATGTATAATACTGTTCTAAATGTATAATAATGTTGTAAATGTATAATAATGTTGTAAATGTATGATAATGTTCTACATGTATAATAATGCTGTAAATGTATAATAATGTGGTAAATGTATAATAATGTTGTAAATGTATAATAGCGTTCTAAATGTATAATAATGTTGTAAATGTATAATAATGTTGTAAATGTATGATAATGCTGTAAATGTATAATAATGTTCTACATGTATAACAATGTTGTAACTGTATAATAGTGTTCTAAATGTATCATAATGTTGTAAATGTATAATAATGTTCTAAATGTATGATAATGCTGTAAATGTATAATAATGTTCTACATGTATAATAAAGTTGTAAATGTATAATAATGTTCTGAATGTATAATAATGTTGTAAATGTATAATAATGTTCTAAATGTATGATAATGCTGTAAATGTATAATAATGTTCTACATGTATAATAATGCGTTAAATGTATAATAGTGTTCTACATGTATAATAATGTTGTAAATGTATAATAATGTTGTAAATGTATAATAATGTTTTAAATGTATAATAGTGTTCTAAATGTATAATAATGTTGTAAATGTATAATAATGTTGTAAATGTATAATAATGTTTTAAATTTATAATAGTGTTCTAAATGTATAAAATTGTTCTAAATGTATAATAATGTTGTAAATGTATAATAATGTTCTAAATGTATGATAATGCTGTAAATGTATAATAATGTTCTACATGTATAATAATGCTTTAAATGTATAATAGTTCTACATATATAATAATGTTGTAAATGTATGATAATACTGTAAATGTATAATAATGTTCTACATGTATAATAATGTTGTAAATGTATAATAGTGTTCTACATGTATAATAATGTTGTAAATGTATAATAATGTTCTAAATGTATGATAATGTTGTAAATGTATGATAATGCTGTAAATGTATAATAATGTAAATGTATAATAATGTTGTAAATGTATGATAATGTTGAAAATTTATGATAATGCTGTAAATGTATAATAATGTAAATGTATAATAATGTTGTAAATGTATGATAATGTTGTAAATGTATGATAATGCTGTAAATGTATAATAATGTAAATGTATAATAATGTTGTAAATGTATGATAATGTTGTAAATGTATAATAATGTTGTAAATGTATAATAATGTTTTAAATGTATAATAGTGTTCTAAATGTATAATAATATTGTAAATGCATGATAATGCTGTAAATGTATAATAATGTTGTAAATGTATATTAATGTTGTAAATGTATAATAATGTTGTAAATGTATAATAATGTTCTAAATGTATAATAATGTTGTAAATGTATGATAATGTTGTAAATGTATAATAATGTTGTAAATGTATGATAATGTTGTAAATGTATGATAATGTTGTAAATGTATAATAATGTTTTAAATGTATAATAATGTTGTAAATGTATAATAATGTTGTAAATGTATGATAATGTTGTAAATGTATAATAATGTTGTAAATGTATAATAATGTTGTAAATTGTATGATAATGTTGTAAATGTATGATAATGTTGTAAATGTAATAATGTAGTAAATGTATAATAATGTTTTAAATGTATAATAATGTTGTAAATGTATAATAATGTTGTAAATGTATGATAATGTTGTAAATGTATAATAATGTTGTAAATGTATAATAATGTTGTAAATGTATGATAATGTTGTAAATGTATGATAATGTTGTAAATGTATAATAATGTTTTAAATGTATAATAATGTTGTAAATGTATAATAATGTTGTAAATGTATGATAATGTTGTAAATGTATAATAATGTTGTAAATGTATAATAATGTTGTAAATGTATGATAATGTTGTAAATGTATAATAATGTTCTAAATGTATGATAATGTTGTAAATGTATAATAATGTTGTAAATGTATAATAATGTTGTAAATGTATAATAATGTTGTAAATGTATAATAATGTTGTAAATGTATGATAATGTTGTAAATGTATAATAATGTTGTAAATGTATAATAATGTTGTAAATGTATGATAATGTTGTAAATGTATGATAATGTTGTAAATGTATAATAATATTTTAAATGTATAATAATGTTGTAAATGTATGATAATGTTGTAAATGTATAAAAATGTTGTAAATGTATAATAATGTTGTAAATGTGTAATAATGTTGTAAATGTATGATAATGTTGTAAGTGTATAATAATGTTGTAAATGTATAATATTGTTGTAAATGTATAATAATGTTGTAAATGTATAATAATGTTGTAAATGTATGATAATGTTGTAAATGTATAATAATGTTGTAAATGTATAATAATGTTGTAAATTGTATGATAATGTTGTAAATGTATGATAATGTTGTAAATGTATAATAATGTTGTAAATGTATAATAATGTTTTAAATGTATAATAGTGTTCTAAATGTATAATAATGTTCTAAATGTATAATAATGTTGTAAATGTATAATAATGTTCTAAATGTATGATAATGCTGTAAATGTATAATAATGTTCTACATGTATAATAATGCTTTAAATGTATAATACTGTTCTACATATATAATAATGTTGTAAATGTATGATAATACTGTAAATGTATAATAATGTTCTACATGTATAACAATGTTGTAAATGTATAATAGTGTTCTACATGTATAATAATGTTGTAAATGTATAATAATGTTCTAAATGTATGATAATGTTGTAAATGTATGATAATGCTGTAAATGTATAATAATGTAAATGTATAATAATGTTGTAAATGTATGATAATGTTGAAAATTTATGATAATGCTGTAAATGTATAATAATGTAAATGTATAATAATGTTGTAAATGTATGATAATGTTGTAAATGTATGATAATGCTGTAAATGTATAATAATGTAAATGTATAATAATGTTGTAAATGTATGATAATGTTGTAAATGTATAATAACGTTGTAAATGTATAATAATGTTTTAAATGTATAATAGTGTTCTAAATGTATAATAATATTGTAAATGCATGATAATGCTGTAAATGTATAGTAATGTTGTAAATGTATATTATGTTGTAAATGTATGTATAATAATGTTGTAAATGTATATAATAATGTTTTAAATGTAATAATTTGTAATGTATGTAAATGTGATAATGTTGTAAAGTATAATAATGTTGTAATGTATGTATATAATGTTGTAAATGTATGATAATGTTGTAAATGTATAATATGTGTTTTTAAATGTATAATAATGTTGTAAATGTATAATAATGTTGTAAATGTATGATAATGTTGTAAATGTATAATAATGTTGTAAATGTATAATAATGTTGTGTTGTATGTAATGTATGATAATGTTGTAAATGTATGATAATGTCGTAAATGTATAATAATGTAGTAAATGTATAATAATGTTGTAAATGTATAATAATGTTGTAAATGTATAATAATGTTGTAAATGTATGATAATGTTGTAAATGTATAATAATGTTGTAAATGTATAATAACGTTGTAAAGGTATGATAATGTTGTAAATGTATGATAATGTTGTAAATGTATAATAAAGTTTTAAATGTATAATAATGTTGTAAATGTATGATAATGTTGTAAATGTATGATAATGTTGTAAATGTATAATAATGTTGTAAATGTATAATAATGTTGTAAATGTATGATAATGTTGTAAATGTATAATAATGTTCTAAATGTATGATAATGTTGTAAATGTATAATAATGTTGTAAATGTATAATAATGTTGTAAATGTATAATAATGTTGTAAATGTATGATAATGTTGTAAATGTGTAATAATGTTGTAAATGTATAATAATGTTGTAAATGTATGATAATGTTGTAAATGTATGATAATATTGTAAACGTATAATAATGTTTTAAATGTATAATAACGTTGTAAATGTATGATAATGTTGTAAATGTATGATAATGTTGTAAATGTATAATAATGTTGTAAATGTGTAATAATGTTGTAAATGTATGATAATGTTGTAAATGTATAATAATGTTGTAAATGTATAATAATGTTGTAAATTGTATGATAATGTTGTAAATGTATGATAATGTTGTAAATGTATAATACTGTTGTAAATGTATAATAATGTTGTAAATGTATAATAATGTTGTAAATGTATGATAATGTTGTAAATGTATAATAATGTTGTAAATGTATAGTAATGTTGTAAATGTATAATAATGTTGTAAATGTATGATAATGTTGTAAATGTATAATAATGTTGTAAATGTATAATGATATTGTAAATGTATGATAATGTTCTAAATGTATATAATGTTGTAATGTATAATAAGTTGTAATGTATATAATGTTCAAATGCTGATAATGTTGTAAATGTATAATAATGTTCAAAATGCAGATAATGTTGTAATGTATAATAATGTTGTAAATGTAATAGTAATGTTCAAAATGTATGATAATGTTGTAAATGTATAATAATTTCAAAGTGCATGATAATGTTTTAATAAATGTATAATAATGTTCAAAATGCATGATAAGTGTGTAAATGTATAATAATGCTATAAATGTATAATAATGTTGTAAATGTATAATAATGTTGTAAATGTATAATAATTTGTAAATGTATGATAATGTTATAAATGTATGATAATGTTGTAAATGTATGATAATGTTGTAAATGTATAATGATGTTTTAAATGTATAATAATGTTGTAAATGTATGATAATGTTGTAAATGTATGATAATGTTGTAAATGTATAATAATGTTGTAAATGTATAATAATGTTGTAAATGTATAATAATGTTGTAAATGTATAATAATGTTGTAAATGTATAATAATGTTGTAAATGTATGATAATGTTGTAAATGTATAATAATGTAGTAAATGTATAATAATGTTGTAAATGTATGATAATGTTCTAAATGTATAATAATGTTGTAAATGTATAATAATGTTGTAAATGTATAATAATGTTCAAAATGCATTATATTGTTGTAAATGTATAATAATGTCCAAATGCATGGTAATGTTGTAAATGTATAATAATGTTTTAAATGTATAGTAATGTTCAAAATGTATGATAAAGTTGTAAATGTATAATAATGTTCAAAATGCATGATAATGTTTTAAATGTATAATAATGTTCAAAATGCATGATAATGTTGTAAATGTATAATCATGCTATAAATGTATATAATGTTGTAAATGTATAATAATGTTGAAATGTATAATAATGTTGTAAATGTAATGATAATGGTTAAATGCATAATAATGTTATAAATGTATGATAATTTGTAAATGTATGATAATGTTGTAAATGTATAATGATGTTTTAAATAATATGTATATAATGTTGTAAATGTATGATAATGTTGTAAATGTATGATAATGGTGTAAATGTATAATAATGTTGTAAATGTATCATAATGTTGTAAATGTATGATAATATTGTAAATGTATAATAATGTTGTAAATGTATAATAATGTTGTAAATGTATAATAATGTTGTAGATGTATAATAATGTTGTAAATGTATAATAATGTTGTAAATGTATGATAATGTTGTAAATGTATAATAATGTTGTAAATGTATAATAATATTGTAAATTGTATGATAATGTTGTAAATGTATGATAATGTTGTAAATGTATGATAATGTTGTAAATGTATAATAATGTTGTAAATGTATAATAATGCTTTAAATGTATAATAATGTTGTAAATGTATGATAATGTTGTAAATTTATAATAATGTTGTAAATGTATGATAATGTTGTAAATGTATAATAATGTTGTAAATGTATAATAATGTTGTAAATGTATGATAATGTTGTAAATGTATAATAATGTTGTAAATGTATAATAACGTTGTAAATGTATGATAATGTTCTAAATGTATAATAATGTTGTAAATGTATAATAATGTTGTAAATGTATAATAATGTTGTAAATGTATGATAATGTTGTAAATGTATAATAATGTTCAAAATGCATGATAATGTTGTAAATATATAATAATGTTGTAAATGTATAATAATGTTCAAAATGTATGATAATGTTGTAAATGTATAATAATGTTCAAAATGCATGATAATGTTGTAAATCTATAATAATGTTCAAAATGCATGATAATGTTGTAAATGTATAATAATGCTATAAATGTATAATAATGTTGTAAATGTATAATAATGTTGTAAATGTATAATAATGTTGTAAATGTATAATAATGTTGTAAATGTATGATAATGTTGTAAATGTATAATAATGTTATAAATGTATAATAATGTTCTAAATGTATAATAATGTTGTAAATGTATGATAATGTTGTAAATGTATGATAATGTTGTAAATGTATAATAATGTTGTAAATGTATAATAATGTTGTAAATGTATAATAATGTTGTAAATGTATAATAATATTGTAAATGTATGATAATGTTGTAAATGTATAATAATGTTGTAAATGTATAATAATGTTGTAAATGTATGATAATGTTGTAAATGTATGATAATGTTGTAAATGTATAATAATGTTTTAAATGTACAATAATGTTGTAAATGTATGATAATGTTGCAAATGTATGATAATGTTGTAAATGTATAATAATGTTGTAAATGTATAATAATGTTGTAAATGTATGATAATGTTGTAAATGTATAATAATGTTGTAAATGTATGATAATGTTGTAAATGTATAATAATGTTGTAAATGTATAATAATGTTGTAAATGTATAATAATGTTGTAAATGTATAATAATGTTGTAAATGTATGATAATGTTGTAAATGTATAATAATGTTGTAAATGTATAATAATGTTGTAAATTGTATGATAATGTTGTAAACGTATGATAATGTTGTAAATGTATAATAATGTTGTAAATGTATAATAATGTTGTAAATGTATGATAATGTTGTAAATGTATAATAATGTTTTAAATGTATAATAATGTTGTAAATGTATAATAATGTTGTAAATGTATGATAATGTTGTAAATGTATAATAATGTTCAAAATGCATGATAATGTTGTAAATGTATAATAATGTCCAAAATGCATGATAATGTTGTAAATGTATAATAATGTTGTAAATGTATAGTAATGTTCAAAATGTATGATAAAGTTGTAAATGTATAATAATGTTCAAAATGCATGATAATGTTTTAAATGTATAATAATGTTCAAAATGCATGATAATGTTGTAAATGTATAATAATGCTATAAATGTATAATAATGTTGTAAATGTATAATAATGTTGTAAATGTATAATAATGTTGTAAATGTATGATAATGTTGTAAATGTATAATAATGTTATAAATGTATGATAATGTTGTAAATGTATGATAATGTTGTAAATGTATAATGATGTTTTAAATGTATAATAATGTTGTAAATGTATGATAATGTTGTAAATGTATGATAATGTTGTAAATGTATAATAATGTTGTAAATGTATCATAATGTTGTAAATGTATGATAATATTGTAAATGTATAATAATGTTGTAAATGTATGATAATGTTGTAAATGTATAATAATGTTGTAAATGTATAATAATGTTGTAGATGTATAATAATGTTGTAAATGTATAATAATGTTGTAAATGTATGATAATGTTGTAAATGTATAATAATGTCCAAATGCATGATAATGTTGTGAACTGTATAATAATGTTCAAAATGCATGATAATGTTGTAAATATATAATAATGTTGTAATTGTATAATAATGTTCAAATGTTATGATAATGTTTGTAAATGTATAATATGTGTTCAAAATGCATGATAATGTTGTAAATCTTATAATAATGTTCAAAATGCATGATAATGTGTAAATGTAAATAATGCTATAAATGTATAATAATGTTGTAAATGTATAATAATGTGTAATGTTGTAAATGTATATTAATGTTGTAAATGTATAATAATGTTGTAAATGTATGATAATGTTTGTAAATGTATAATAATGTTATAAATGTATAATAATGTTCTAAATGTATAATAATGTTGTAAATGTATGATAATGTTGTAAATGTATGATAATGTTGTAAATGTATAATAATGTTGTAAATGTATAATAATGTTGTAAATATATAATAATGTTGTAAATGTATAATAATATTGTAAATGTATGATAATGTTGTAAACGTATAATAATGTTGTAAATGTATAATAATGTTGTAAATGTATGATAATGTTGTAAATGTATGATAATGTTGTAAATGTATAATAATGTTTTAAATGTATAATAATGTTGTAAATGTATGATAATGTTGCAAATGTATGATAATGTTGTAAATGTATAATAATTTGTAAATGTATAATAATGTTGTAAATGTATGATAATGTTGTAAATGTATAATAATGTTGTAAATGTATGATAATGTTGTAAATGTATAATAATGTTGTAAATGTATATAATGTTTTAAATGTTGTATAATAATGTTGTAAATGTATAATAATGTTGTAAATGTATGATAATGTTGTAAATGTATAATAATGTTGTAAATGTATAATAATGTTGTAAATTGTATGATAATGTTGTAAATGTATGATAATGTTGTAAATGTATAATAATGTTGTAAATGTATAATAATGTTGTAAATGTATGATAATGTTGTAAATGTATAATAATGTTGTAAATGTATAATAATGTTGTAAATGTATAATAATGTTGTAAATGTATGATAATGTTGTAAATGTATAATAATGTTGTAAATGTATAATAATGTTGAAAATTGTATGATAATGTTGTAAATGTATGATAATGTTGTAAATGTATAATAATGTTGTAAATGTATGATAATGTTGTAAATGTATAATAATGTTGTAAATGTATAATAATGTTGTAAATGTATAATAATGTTCTACATGTATAATAATGCTGTAAATGTATAATAATGTGGTAAATGTATAATAATGTTGTAAATGTATAATAGTGTACTAAATGTATAATAATGTTGTAAATATATAATAATGTTTTAAATGTATAATAGTGTTCTAAATGTATAATAATGTTTGTAAATGTATAATAATATGTTGTAAATGTATAATAGTGTTCTAAATGTATAATAATGTAAATGTTAATAATAATATGTTCTAAATGTATGATAATGCTGTATAAAATAAATGTAATAATGTTCTACATGTATAATAAGTTGTAAATGTATAATAGTGTTCTAAATGTAATAATGTTTTGTATAAACGTATAATAATGTTCTAAATGTATGATAATGCTGTAAATGTATAATAATGTTCTACATGTATAATAATGCGTTAAATGTATAATAGTGTTCTACATGTATAATAATGTTGTAAATGTATAATAATGTTGTAAATGTATAATAATGTTTTAAATGTATAATAGTGTTCTAAATGTATAATAATGTTGTAAATGTATAATAATGTTGTAAATGTATAATAATGTTTTAAATGTATAATAGTGTTCTACATGTATAATAATGTTGTAAATGTATAATAATATTCTAAATGTATGATAATGTTGTAAATGTATGATAATGCTGTAAATGTATAATAATGAAAATGTATAATAATGTTGTAAATGTATGATAATGTTGTAAATATATGATAATGCTGTAAATGTATAATAATGTAAATGTATAATAATGTTGTAAATGTATGATAATGTTGTAAATTTATGATAATGCTGTAAATGCATAATAATGTAAATGTATAATAATGTTGTAAGTGTATGATAATGTTGTAAATGTATAATAATGTTGTAAATGTATAATAATGTTTTAAATGTATAATAGTGTTCTAAATGTATAATAATGTTGTAAATGCATGATAATGTTGTAAATGTATAATAATGTTGTAAATGTATAATAATGTTGTAAATGTATAATAATGTTGTAAATGTATAATAATGTTGTAAATGTATAATAATGTTGTTGTAAATGTATGATAAAATTGTTGTAATGTATAATAATGTTTGTAAATGTATGATAATGTTGTAAATGTATGATAATGTTGTAAATGTATAATAATGTTTTAAACGTATAATAATGTTGTAAATGTATAATAATTTTGTAAATGTATGATAATGTTGTAAATGTATAATAATGTTGTAAATGTATAATAATGTTGTAAATTGTATGATAATGTTGTAAATGTATGATAATGTTGTAAATGTATAATAATGTAGTAAATGTATAATAATGTTGTAAATGTATAATAATGTTGTAAATGTATAATAATGTTGTAAATGTATGATAATGTTGTAAATGTATAATAATGTTGTAAATGTATAATAATGTTGTAAATGTATGATAATGTTGTAAATGTATGATAATGTTGTAAATGTATAATAATGTTTTAAATGTATAATAATGTTGTAAATGTATGATAATGTTGTAAATGTATGATAATGTTGCAAATGTATAATAATGTTGTAAATGTATAATAATGTTGTAAATGTATGATAATGTTGTAAATGTATAATAATGTTGTAAATGTATGATAATGTTGTAAATGTATAATAATGTTGTAAATGTATAATAATGTTGTAAATGTATTATAATGTTGTAAATGTATAATAATTTTGTAAATGTATGATAATGTTGTAAATGTATAATAATGTTGTATATGTATAATAATGTTATAAATTGTATGATAATGTTGTAAATGTATGATAATGTTGTAAATGTATAATAATGTTGTAAATGTATAATAATGTTGTAAATGTATAATAATGTTGTAAATGTATGATAATGTTGTAAATGTATAATAATTTTGTAAATGTAAATGTATAATAATGTTTGTAAATGTATGATATGTTGTAAATGTATGATAATGTTGTAAATGTATAATAATGTTTAAATGTATAATAATGTTTGTAAATGTATGATAATGTTGTAAATGTATGATAATGTTGTAAATGTATAATATGTTGTAAATGTAATGTTAATATGTGTTGTAAATTGTATGATAATGTTGTAACGTATGATAATGTTGTAAATGTAAATGTATAATAATGTTGTAAGTGTATAATAATGTTGTAAATGTATAATAAGTTGTAAATGTATGATAATGTTGTAAATGTATAATAATGTTGTATTGTTGTAAATGTATAATAATGTTGTAAATGTATAATAATGTTTGTAAATGTTGATAATGTTGTAAATGTATAATAATGTTGTAAATGTATAATAATGTTGTAAATGTATGATAATGTTCTAAATGTATAATAATGTTGTAAATGTATAATAATGTTGTAAATGTATAATATGTTGTAAATGAATGATGTAAATGTATGATAATGTTTTAATGTGTGTTTGTAAATGTATAATAATGTTCAAAATGCATGATAATGTTGTAAATGTATAATAATGTTGTAAATGTATAGTAATGTTCAAAATGTATGATAATGTTGTAAATGTATAATAATGTTCAAAATGCATGATAATGTTGTAAATGTATAATAATGTTCAAAATGCATGATAATGTTGTAAATGTATAATAATGCTATAAATGTATAATAATGTTGTAAATGTATAATATGTTTTAAATGTATAATTAAATGTGTATAAAATGTAGTATAATAATGTTGTAAATGTATGATAATGTTGTAAATGTATAATAATGTTATAAATAATGTATAATAATGTTGTAAAGTTATAATAATGTTGTAAATGTATGATAATGTTTTGTAAATGTATGATAATGTTGTAAATGTATAAAATGTTGTAAATGTTGTAAATGTATAATAATGTTGTAAATGTATAATAATGTTGTAAATGTAGTATAATAATGTTGTAAATATGATATGTTGTTAAATGTATAATAATGTTGTAAATGCATAATAATGTTGTAAATGTATGATAATGTTTGTAAAGTTATGATAATGTTGTTGTAAATGTATAATAATGTTTTAATGTATAATAATGTTGTAAATGTATGATAATGTTGTAAATGTATAATAATGTTGTAAATGTATAATAATGTTGTAAATGTATATTATAATGTTGTAAATGTATATAATGTTGTAAATGTATGATAATGTTGTAAATGTATAATAATGTTGTAAATGTATAATAATGTTGTAAATGTATAATAATGTTGTCAATGTATGATAATGTTGTAAATGTATAATAATGTTGTTGTTGTAAATGTATAATAATATGTTTGAAATTGTATGATAATGTTGTAAATGATGATAATGTTTTGTTGTAAATGTTATAATAATAATGTTGTAAATGTATATAATGTTGTAAAAGTATAATAATGTGTAAATGTATGATAATGTTGTAAATGTATAATAATGTTGTAAATGTATAATAAGTTGTAAATGTATGATAATGTTGTAAATGTATAATAATGTTGTAAATGTATAATGTCGTAAATGTATGATAATGTTTTAAATGTATAATGATGTTGTAAATGTATCATAATGTTGTAAATGTATAATAATGTTGTAAATGTATGATAATGTTGTAAATGTATAATAATGTTCAAAATGGATGATAATGTTGTAAATGTATAATAATGTTCAAAATGCATGATAATGTTGTAAATGTATAATAATGTTGTAAATGTATAATAATGTTCAAAATGTATGATAATGTTGTAAATGTATAATAATGTTCAAAATGCATGATAATGTGTTGTAAATGTATTAATAATGTTCAAAATGCATGATAATGTTGTAAATGTTATAATAATGCTATAAATGTATAATAATGTTGTAAATGTATAATAATGTTGTGTAAAGTATAATAAGTTGTATGTATGTAATGTATAATAATGTTGTAAATGTATGATAATGTTGTAATGTATAATAATGTGTGTAAATGTATAATATATTTTAAATGTATAATAATGTTGTAAATGTATGATAATGTTGCAAATGTATGATAATGTTGTAAATGTATAATAATGTGTAAATGTATGATAATGTTGTAAATGTATGATAATGTTGTAAATGTATAATAATGTTGTAAATGTATGATAATGTTGTAAATGTATAATAATAAGTTGTAAATGTATAATAATGTTGTAAATGTATAATAATGTTGTAAATGTATAATAATGTGTAAATGTATGATAATGTTGTTTGTAAATGTATAATAATGTTTGTAAATGTATAATAATGTTGTAAATTGTATGATAATGTTGGTAAATGTATGATAATGTTGTAAATGTATAATAATGTTGTAAAAGTATAATAATGTTGTAAATGTATGATAATGTTTTAAATGTATAATAATGTTGTAAATGTAATAATGTTGTAAATGTATGATAATGTTGTTGTAAATGTATAATAATGTGTAAATGTATAATAATGTTGTGAAAATTGTATGATAATGTTGTAAATGTATGATAATGTTGTAAATGTATATAATGTTGTAAATGTATGATAAATGTAATGTATAATAAGTTGTAAATTGTAAATTGTATATAATAATGTTGTTGTAAATGTATAATAATGTTGTAAATGTAGATAATGTTGTAAATGTATAATAATGTATAAAATGAATATAATAATGTTGTTGTAAAGTATGATAATGTTCTAAATGTATAATAATGTTGTAAATGTATAATAATGTTGTAAATGTATAATAATGTTGTAAATGTATGATAATGTTGTAAATGTACAATAATGTTGTAAATGTATAATAATGTTTTAAATGTATGATAATGTAAATGTATAATAATGTTGTATATGTATGATAATGCTTTAAATGTATGATAATGTTGTAAATGCATGATAATGTTGTAAATGTATAATAATGCTATAAATGTATAATAATGTTGTAAATGTATAATAATTTTCTAAATGCATGATAATGTTGTAAATGTATAATAATGTTGTAAATGAATAATAATGTTGTAAATGTATAATAATGTTATAAATGTATAATAATGCTATAAATGTATAATAATGTTGTTAACGTATAATAATGTTATAAATGTATAATAATGTTATAAATGTATAAAAATGTTGTAAATGTATAATAATGTTATTAATGTATAATAATGTTATAAATGTATAATAATGTTATAAATGTATAATAATGTTATAAATGTATAACAATGTTGTTAATGTATAATAATGTTGTTAATGTATAATAATGTTATAAATGTATAATAATGTTATAAATGTATAATAATGTTGTAAATGTATAATAATGTTGTAAATGTATAATAATGTTGTAAATGTATAATAATGTTGTAAATGTATTATAATGTTGTAAATGTATAATAATGTTGTAAATGTATAATAATGTGGTAAATATATGATAATGTTGTAAATGTATAATAATGTTCTAAATGTATAATAATGTTCTAAATGTATAATAATGTGGTAAATGTATAATAATGTTGTTAATGTATAATAATGTTGTAAATGTATACTAATGTTGTTAATGTATAATAATGTTGTAAATGTATAATAATGTTGTAAATGTATGATAATGTTGTAAATGTATAATAATGTTGTAAATGTATAATAATTTTGTAAATGTATAATAATGTTGTAAATGTATGATAATGTTGTAAATGTATAATATGTTGTAAATGTATAATAATGTTGAAAATGTATGATAGTTGTAAATGTATGATAATGTTGTAAATGTATATAATTTTGTAAATGTATAAAGTTGTAAATGTATGATAATGTTTTAAATGTATAATAATGTTGTAAATGTATAATAATTGTTGTAAATGTATAATAATGTTGTAAATGTATGATAATGTTGTAAATGTATAATAATGTTGTAATGTATAATAATGTTGTAAATGTATAATAATGTTGTAAATGTATAATAATGTTGTTAATGTATAATAATGTTGTTAATGTATAATAATGTTATAAATGTATAATAATGTTGTAAATGTATAATAATGTTGTAAATGTATAATAATGTTGTAGATGCATGATAATGTTCGAAATGCATGATTATGAGTTTTCCTATTAATGAGTTCTCTTCAAACTCTTTCATTTGAAGAATTTTAAATTTCAGAAACAATGAAAAAAGAAAAGAGAAGAAAAAAGGCGAGACAAAGGAAAGAAGAAAGAAAAATGAAAAAATATTGAAAAAAAAAACCAGAAAGGAATAGAAACAAAGGAAGGAAAGAAAGAAGAAAGGAAGGAAGACAGAGAGAGACATATCGTGAGAAAGAAGCGGGGGAGAGGCAGTAAAATGAAAGAAATGAGATGTAAAATACAGAAGAGGAGGAGGAAGAGGAGGAGGAGAAGGAGGTGGAGGTGACAGGAAGAAATAATAAAGAAAGAAAAATTATCAAAGAAAAAAGATAAAGTCAAAAAAGAGAAGAAAAGAAAGAGAGAGGGAGAAAGAGAAAAAGTAAAAAGGAAAGAAAAAGACAGCAGACACACACACACACACATATATAGAGACACCACACACACACATATATAGACACACACACACGCACACACACTCACGCGCGCGCATACACACGCGCGCACACACGCACGCACACATATAGACACACACATATAGACACATACACACACATAGACACACACACACACATAGTCACACACACACGCACACACACACATGCACATACACGCGCACACATATAGACACACACACATACACACACACATGCACACACACACGCACACACGCATATAGACACACACACACATACACATACACACACACACACATACCAGACACATGTAGACACACACACACACACTTATAGACACACACATATAGACACACACATATAGACACACACACACACATACACACACACATATAGACACACACACATAGACACACACATATAGACACACACACACATACACACACACACACACATATAGACACACACACATAAACACACACATATAGACACACACACATATAGACACACACACATACACACACATATACACACACACACACATCACACACACACATATAGACAGACACACACACACACACATACACACACACATGTAGACACACACACACACACACCACACACACACACGTAGAGTAAGTGAAGTAAGTGACAAAAAACAATAAATTATGAAGAATTGAGTCGTCGCCGCCGCCTCCGCCGTCGCAGCCCGCCGTCCCCGACGTCCCACCGTCGTCGTCGCCATCGTCGTCGTCGTCGTCGTCGTAGTCGCTGCAACAAATGAAGTTAATAGAACAAAGGGAACAAATAAAAACAAAAGAAAACTGTGTCAATTATGTAACGCTTTTCTTCTTGTGTTTTTTCTTTGTTTGTTTTATTTCTTTTGTATCTAATTTCGTTTTTGGTAATCTGTTCGACATATGTTCTTGCCTCTGTCAGCTTCGTCGCAGACGAAACGAAACATCTTCTTTTACAACAACCCGTCTTTCGATGGCGGCGAGCTGGCAGAATCGTTAGCACGCCGGGCGAAATGCGTAGCCGTATTTCGTCTGCCGTTACGTTCAGAGTTCAAATTCCGCCGAGGTCGACTTTGCCTTTCATCCTTTCGGGGCCGATAAATTAAGTACCAGTTACGCACTGGGGTCGATATAATCGACTTAATACCTATGTCTGTCCTTGTTTGTCCCCTCTGTGTTTAGCCCCTTGTGGGTAGTAAAGAAATAGGTATTTCGTCTGTCTTTACGTTCTGAGTTCAAATTCCGCCGAGGTCGACTTTGTCTTTCATCCTTTCGGGATCGATAAATTAAGTACCAGTTGCGTAGTGTTATCGATCGAATCGACTGGCCCCCTCCCCCAAAATTTTGGGCCTCGTGCTTAGAAAAGAAAAGAACAACCCGTCTTTCTTTCTCGTCCTCTTCGTTCTTTTTAACCCTTTCTCTTTTGCTCTCTTCTTTCTCGCCTTCCCTCTTTCTAATTTATCTTCCTCCCTGCTCTCCTTCTCACCAAGTTCCGTCTTAAGACACGAGCACAGTGAACAGTTGCCTGGGACCCTCATGTGTCTAGAAGCTCAATTCTAATCTACGCGTGCAGTGGCTTGCTGTCAATGAATAAATATATAGGGCCCTCGAGGCCAAAATCTGATATATATATATATATATATATATATATAACGGGAAAGTTTACGAAATAAACAAAAGACGAAGGCAGGTGGAGTACAAACAAACAAATGTATTAGTATAGCGCTCAGGAATAAAAAATGCCTTTTACGTTTCGAGCCTACGCTCTTCGACAGAAAGATACACAGAAAAAAACAAGAGAGAAAAAAAATGCGTGTAGGAGCTAACGATCTATCATGGCGTCCTATATATATATATATATATATATTATATATATATATATATATATATATATATATATATATATATTCTTTTATTCTGAATTTGTTTCAGTCATTTGACTGTGGCCATGGTGGAGCACCGCCTTCAGTCGACGAAATCGACCCCAAGACTCATTCTTTCAATCGATCTCTTTTGCCGAACCGCTAAGTTACGGGGAGGTAAACGCACCAACTTCGGTTGTCAAGCTATGGTAGGGGGGCAAACAGACTCACAGATAGTACTAGGCTTACAAAGAATAAGTCGTGGAGTCGATTTGTTCAACTAAAGGTGGTGCTCCAGCATGACTGAAACAAGTAAAATAGTAAAAAGAATAAAAAAAAGATAGATATACATATATACTGGAAGAGATACCCGGCGTTGCTCGGATTCGAATTCATAAAAACATATATATAAAAAATCCAAGGGTGTATTTTCTTTCCCTCTGAACTTATTATGCTCGGGTCATATGAATTTAATATTTAATTAGATTCACTGAATATTAATTGGAACAGCTGTAAGGAATAATGATTGATTTGTTTTAATAATAAACAATTATTAAATTCCCAATCTCCATTTTCTTTTTCTTCTTTTATATGAATATAAATAATATGTTTTATATATAATTATGTTTTTATATATATATATAAATCCACATCTTTGTCTATATATCTACCTTCTCTATAATGTCATCAATTGATATGAAAATTATGTATTAATGGAAAACCTGATGAGTGCTCAGCATTTTAAAACTGTTGTAATACTTACAACAGTTAATAAAATGATGTAGCGTGAAACGATCGTACGAAATTACCGAAGTTATTCTTGTTGCTTATTTTGATTATAACCACCCCATGGATTTATATGGATAACACCATACAAAATTCTGGAGCATTTAACTTAAGTACCACATTCATTTGAATCTAATTTTGCTCACACACACACACACACACCATATTATATATTACTGGTACACCGGCGATTATAATTAATTTTATTGTATCGCATTTATCTTTGGTTATATATATATATATATATATATATATATATATCTATATATATTATATATATATATATATATATATATATATATATATGTATATACCTATTATTTTAAGGAAATTAATTCCCCCAATTATTAGGTATTCAATCAGTATTTCCTTGGATGAAACCATCCCTTCATGAGGTTAACACAACGTCTATATTTATATATTCTGTCTTGCTGACAACAAATAGATACTATAAGACCCTTTCCATTGATTTGCCCGGGATCCTCACGGGTCTAGGAGCTAAATTCTGATCTATGTATACTGTAGCTTGCCGCCTAAAACTAAAATTATAGAGCCCTCTGCATTGATTTCTCTGGGACCATCACGGGCCTAGGACCCTAATTCTGATCTATATATGTTGTGGCTTGCTGACAGTAAATAAACACTATAGAACCCGCTGCAATGATTCGTCTGGGACCCACACAGATAAGGGTGCAATTCTGATCTACAGGGTGTCCACAAAGTCTGGGTACATGGGGATTAACACATACTTTAAGAAATTATTATTTCTTATATTTAATTCTTTATGTTATGATTTTATTCACCCCATGTACCCAGACTTTGTGGACACCCTGTATATATGCTGTGGTTTGTTGTCCTAAAGCAAATTAATAAATTCTATAGCACTCAGCACATTGATTCGCCTGATGGTCCATAATCCTGCTAAGACGGCCCCGCATCCCATCACATCGTTTGTGGTCAGGAAATCTACTGAGGCCGCAGTTAAATACGTGTTTGTTTCTTCTCATTGTCTCGGGTGAGTAGGTGTGGTTTCAGTAACACTCTAAGGCAGTGGTTTTCAACCAGGGTTCCGCGGAACCTTAGGGTTCCGCCAGTACAGTCCAGGGGTTCCGCAAGAAGTTACAAAACTTCTAAAATTGGCAGTAATTTTTAATTCTCCTGTGCAGATATGTGTGCATAAGACTATTAAATTATTGCACAGGGGTTCCTCGAGCCAGTGGAATGTTTCCTTGGGGTTCCGCTCCAGCAAAAAGGTTGAAAAGCACTGATATATATATATATATATATATATAATTTTTTCAACAATTGAGGGTAAAATTAATTAATTATTAATCAATTTCACCAGTATTCAGTATGTAAGGACCATTATAGGCGAATTCAAAATATCATTATATATAAGGGCTTAGTAAATATATATATATATATATATATATATATATATATATATATATATATATATATATATATATATATATATATATGTATATATATATATATATATATATATATATCAGTGGGTTTCAACCAGGGTTCCGCCAGTACAGTCCAGGGGTTCTGCAAGAAGTTACAAACTGCTAAAATCGGCAGTAATTTTTAATTCTCCTGTGCAGATATGTGTGCATAAGACTATTAAATTATTGCACAGGGGTTCCTCGAGCCAGTGGAATGTTTCCTTGAGGTTCCACTCCAGCAAAAAGTTTGAAAAGCACTGCTCTAAAGTGTTCTACATACATATGTCTGTGTGCAGAGCTATCAAGAGGCATGGATACCCCGGGTATTTTTGCGCGGGGGCCCTCACAGTTCTGTGTATGCTGTGGCCTACAATTAATATATAGATCCCAGAGGGCACTATGCATTGATTTATCTTGGGACATATAATACCTTTCCGACAACCCTACTCACGGGGTCTTTCTCCTTTTCTCCACTCTTTCTCCTTACCCCTGTCTTTCTCTTTTCGATTTTCCCACTCTCACTCCCTCTTTTTCTCCAGTCTCTCTCTCTCTCTCTCTCACTCACTCAACTCTTTTTCTGTTTCATTTCTCATTCTTTCTTCTCTCTCTCCCTCTTTTCCCCACTCTCTCTCTCTCAGCCTTTCATTGCCCTCTCTGTTTCTCTCTTACCCTCACTCACTGTGTCTCCTTCTCTCTCTCCCCCCTTTCTCTCTCTCACTCTTTCTCTCTCCACTTTCTCTCTCTCACTCTCTCTCTCCCCTTTCTCTCTCTCACTCTCTGTACTTTCTCTCACTCACTCTTTCTCTCTCTCTCCATTTCTCTCTCTCATTCTCTCTCCACTTTTTCTCTCTCACTCTCCCTTTCTCCCCTTTCTCTCTCTCTCTCTTTCTCTCTCTTTCTCTCTCTCTTTCTCGCGTTATTGTCATTAAAGTACACCACCACGGCTGGCGGCGGTGCAGAGCAAGCAAAAAAAAAAACAAAGATACAAAACTCTACACACACAC
>NW_021836819.1:37500-45000 GCF_006345805.1 Octopus sinensis | reverse complement strand
TCAAATATCCAGAGGTAGAGTAATATGCTTTATTTAAAACCAGCAGAAATATCACTAAAACTGTTACTCAGAGTTTCACGTTCTCGTTCGCCGGATAGTTTTGTTAGAATATATATATATTTTTTTTTTACGAAGTTATTTCGTGTTAAAGTTGTCGTATTTCGGTAATTTCAACCAATCAATGACGTGTATTCAGCTGAATAAAATTACTGCCGTTGTTTGTCAACAACAACTATCGGTGGTGTATATTTCGTGTGTCACTGTTATTTATGGCATATTTCCGTACCAGCATACCGTACGTCTCCTTCCTACTCTACCTACCTTGTATCCTTGTATGAGTATGACAGACACATTGTTCACGTCATCCCCACCTGCTTTTCTTTAGTATTACTTATGCTACTGATATTACTACCTACCAGTGCCATGCACTGGTATTGTCTATACATTGACAGACCTCCCTATTGTCATGGTCACTTCGTTCCCTTATAATTTACTTTCTTTAATTATCAACTGATGTCTCATAGTACTAATTCCTCCGTAGTCACCCTACCCTTCTCCTTTGTCTCTTCCTTCCTTCTAGTTGTTTCTTTACTCTCTACCCTATTTCCGGCAAATTCATATATTTATAAACACTGCTACGAAATACGCTTTTTGCCACATTCTTCCGGCAAGGATGAACTGGCCTTACCGAACGAATCCTGGAACTCATGTTGTTCCATACACCTATATATTATGGGTTTTCATTACAAACGAACGTTGTTACGGCTTAAACCATGGTTCACCCGAAACGGCTGTCAAGATAAGACTATTAATTAATTCCTTTTATTTCCCCTCCCATTTATTCTGTGCTTGGAATTTTGCATTCTATGTAAATGCATTCATTAAGCCTACTTGTATTTATCTGCCTTTCTACTTCCATACAAAGTCGACAGTGATCGTTCTTATAACCGAATTTCCACACCAGCAGCAATACCCTGGATGAGGGAGTTGATACTTAAGTCCTCATTCAGCTGCGCACTGTTCAGTGAATATCTACACCACGCTTGCTTTGCGCACTCCAGCACCCACACCTACAGTCACACTAACACACTTTATATACCACACACACACACACACTCTCTCACACACACACACACACACTTATCTTTATATCTGTGTATATATATATATATATATATATATATACACGCATGAACACACTCGCTATTACTTTGTATACGAAACACCTAATTACATATATATATGTGGTGATCCCTGCTGTATCTTTCATAAATATATACCTATATGGACTATATGCTGAGACCCCCTTTCGGTCATTACTGAACATGGGATTGCACCTAGAAGGTTACCCTCCCAGACAATCCGGGGAAAGGTTTTATGGAAGACCAGCAGTCACCCATGCATACTGGCCTCCCCTCTCCACGCCACCAATGTTATCCAGGGGAAAAGCTTGGTACCTGTGACGTCGCAATTCATTTCTACAGCTGAGTGAACTGGAGCAACATGAAATAAAGTGTCTTGCACAATACGCAGCCCAGTCCGGGATTCGAACTCAACCGCACGATCGTAAGCTCGACGCTCTAACCACTGAGCCATGCGCCTTCACACACACACACACACACACCACACACACACACACACACACACATATATACATAGCGTAAAGCCAATCGCCACATCAGAGTGGCTGTTGATGTTACTACTAGTTTAACCCTAGGCAGATGTGGCGACTGGCTTTACTGTTTAGTATAGTTACTACTCTGGTCTCATTGTGAGACTTTATAGCTATACATACACACAGACACACTCACATGTATTAATGCGTGTGTATACTTAGACACTTGGATACATATTTGAATAAATGAATCCCCGAATAAGCAATGAAAGGGAACTCTAGAATAAATATTACACCCCGCACCTTACGACACACAGACTCACATCCCCGCACCCTACGACACAAAAACTCACATCCCCGCACCCTACGACACACAAACTCACATCCCCGCACCCCACGACTAGCAGACTCACATCCCCGCACCCTACGACACACAAACTCACATCCCCGCATCCTACGACGCACAGACTCACATCCCCGCACCATACGACACACAGACTCACATCCCCGCACCATACGACACACAGACTCACATCCCCGCACACCACGACACACAGACTCACATCCCCGCACCCAACGACACACAGACTCACATCCCTGCACCTACGACACACAACTCACATCCCCGCACCCTACGACACACCACATCACCGCTACGACCACAGACACACCCCGTACCCAACGACACACAGACTCACATCCCCGCACCCTACGACACACAAACCCACATCACCGCACCCTACGACACACAGACTCACATCCCCGCACCATACGACACACAGACTCACATCCCCGCACCATACGACACACAGACTCACATCCCCGACCCACACCCCGACACCCAAACTCATCCCCGCACCATACTACATACTCACATCCCCCACCCCCACTACACCACATCCCCGCACCCACGACACTACTACTCACCTCCCGCACCCTACGACACACACAAACTCCCATCCCCGCACTACGACCACAGACTCACATCCCCGCACCATACGACACCCACAACTCACATCCCCGCACCATACCCAAACTACATCCGATCCTACGACACACAGACCCTCCCCGCATCCTACGACACACAGACTCACATCCCCGCACATACGACACACAGACTCACATCCCCGCACCCCACGACTCAAACCGACCCCACACACAGACTCACATCCCCGCACCCTACGACACACAGACTCACATCCCCACCCTACGACACAGACTCACTCCCCGCACCCCTACGACACACAGACTCACATCCCCGCACCCTACGACTCACAGACTCACATCCCCGCACCCTACGACACACAGACTCACATCCCCGCACCACACGACACACAAACTCACATCCCCGCACCCTACGACACACAGACTCACATCCCCCGCACATACGACACACAGACTCACATCCCCGCACCCTACGACACACAGACACACCATGATATTGAGTTGTTTCGTAAAAGTAATCGTTCACGACGTACAATTGACAAATGTATTAGTGGCGCTGCTGTCGGTGGCGGAGTGGTTGCCAAAAGGTTCTTTGTGAATTCGCAAAACCAATATCGATGTTCATTGAAGAATTGATACCAAACTGAAAACGGAAACAAAATTAAAAATAAGTAAAGAAATAATAAAACGGAATCAAAGACAAAAAAAAAACAAAAGGAAAGCATTTCAAATTGACTTTATAGTTCTCTGTCTGTCTCTCTCACTTCATACGGACATACACATCTTGTGTATACCCAGATATAATTATGTGTATGTCTATATGTGTATATACTATATATATGTTTGCACATGTATGTATGCATGTATGTAATGTATGTATGTATGTATGTATCTATCTATCTATCTATCTTCTCTCTCTGTCTGTCTCTGTCTCTGTCTCTTCCCTCTCTCTCTCTCTGTATCTATCTATTTATGTATGTTTCGTGTGTTTGTGAGTTCGCGTATTCAAACGAATATATAACAAGAGTAACTTTATTAAGATGTAAATATATGAATACATACTTAAAAGCATGTATGTTATATATATATATATATCTATAATATATATATTATATCTAATATATATATATATTATATATATATATATATATACATATATATTATATATGATATATATACTATAGATATATGTATTATATATATATACACATACACATATATAATATATTTATTATTATAATATATATATATATATATATATATAGTGTATATATCTATATATATAATATCTATATATATATACATAAGTGCATATATGTATATATAATCTATATATATAACATACGTGTATATATATACATATATATATTGTACACAGTGTATATCTGTATGTATATATATATATATATATATATATATATATTATATATATTATATACGTGTATTTATATTTATATATATAATTGCAAGTGTACATATACACTAAGTGCATATACTTATACACGCATACATACATATATACATACACACACACATACATACATACATACATACATACATACATACATACATACATACATACATACATACATACATACATACATACACACACACATACATACAGAGAGATTCCTGAATATGTCTATCTGTACTTTAATCTCGCCGATATTATTATCTCTCTTCTCTTTCATGCTGCAAGATTTCAGGAATATCGAAAAATTTTAACTCGAATCTATTGTTCTGAAATTTACAATCGAATTTTCTAGATTCATATAATACAATGTTTATTTGCATTGATGTATATAAGTTACTCTTGCAATAATACTCACATGCAACTAATAATAATTTATATCTTATACTCTGAGTCACCAAAATAAAGATGTATGTGTATGAGAATCTGTGACAATCAAGGGTTTCTCTAGAATAAGGACGTTAACCGTATCACATCGCTCACTAATGGGGGTGTTTAGCTTTGAAGCGTGTACTATGCTTTCGCTAATTGTTTTAGGTGCCAATGTTATCACGAGAAGAACTAGATACCAGGTTGTGTCAAGAGTTTTTCGTATTTCAAGTTTTAATTAATAGTTCAAACAAATTGGATACGAAAGCAATTATTCGTCAGAATATATCTCATCATATTCTACTGTGTGTTACCATCGTTTTGACAGCTCTTTGCCACGCTTGTACCTATTTCTTTACTACCCCCAAGGGGCTAAACACAGAGAGGACAAACAAGGACAGACATAGGTATTAAGTCGATTACATCGACCCCAGTGCGTAACTGGTACTTAATTTATCGACCCCGAAATGATGAAAGGCAAAGTCGACCTCGGCGGAATTTGAACTCAGAACGTAGCGGTAGACGAAATACCGCTAGGCACTTCGCCCAGCGTGCTAACATTTCTGCCAGCTCGTCGCCCTCGCCTAAGGTGCCACACTGTGGGATTGAACTAGAAATCAAAAAGGTTTCTTAACCACATGTGACGAAGTGACAAAATCTTAAACTATTCTTTTCTCTATTAGCCTCGTTCATTTTCTCCTGCGTGTCAACGTTTTCGACAAGACGGACGACTGCAACGGGTATATTTTAGTATCGTCTGTTTCGTTTGCAAACTGCTTGAAGAAGTGAAACCGGTAGCGTATACCCGTTGCAGTTAACATTTTACGGTTATAATTATTAATTACTCTGATGAATTTGGTCGATTTTTTTTTTCTATTACGTAGTTTATGGTCTGTTTTGTTCTCTGCAGGAAATAGTAACGCGCGCACGTATTTATATATATGTATACGTAATATATATATATATATCTTTATAAATAGACATACACACACGCGCGCGCATACACACGTATATATATATGCGCGTGCGCGTATGTAGTATCTCTCTATCTATCTATCTATCTATCTATCTATCTATCTATCTATCTATCTATCTATCTATATATCTATATATATATATATATATATATATATATATATATATATGAACAAAAACACACACCCAAGCATGAAACACATACAAATATAATAGACCTATATATGATTTGATGTTTACACCACGTCCATGTATATGAGTGTAAGTATGTGTGTGTGTGTATATATATATATATATATATATATATATATATATATATGTGTGTGTGTGTGTGTTATATATATATATATATATATATATATATATGTAGCCCACCAGACACACATACACACACGCACAAATAATTTGTAAATATATTCATGTTCCATTTCTTTATTTGAAACCAGTGAAACCTTACCTGTCAACTTAGAATCACCGACTGTTATCGATTATTTGATAAAAATCATTGCAGAATTTCCTGTTTCGTACACGCACACTGGTACACACACACAAACACACACATACACACTAACACTTTACCTTCCTTGTTGTAAGTATCTTTCCAGAAGTTTATTCCATTTTGTTTTGTTTTGGTTATAAGTTCTGTCTGTTCGATATTATATTTTTACTGTTTACGGTCTTAAATACATTTTGTAAAGTCTTTTTTCTTCCTTTGTATATTTTCTGACAGGATTCTACTAAAAGATATTTTGTTGGTACACACACACACACACACATTCATAATACATAGATGTTATATATGTTATGTACGTATGTATATATATATATATATGTATATATATATATATATATATATATATATATATATATATATATATTATATATATATATATTATATATAGTCTCTCTCTCTCTCTTCTCTCTCTATTATATATATATATTATATGTGTGTGTGTGTGTGTGGTGTTGTATGTGCATGTATGTATATTTATATATGCTTTTTTGTGTCAAACATGCATACATACACACACATATGTATGCATATATGTATAACGTTCATATACACACACATAATACATATATGTGTATACACATACGTGACATATATTTGATTCGGTTCCACGGAAGAAGAAATGTGCTGACATACTTTTACAACAATAACAGCAACAACAATTACTGCCAGGAAAAAAAAAAAAAAAACCGAGAAAGTAAAATGGCAAAGAAGTAAAGTTTGGGTTTAGAAAAAATTAATAAATTAATTTTTTTTTGTGAAGTCATTCGTGAAGAGAAAAGAAAAACAAAAAAAACGAAAAACAAAGAAAAACGGAAATATATTTTGTTTAACGTTTCGTAAATGGAAAATAAATATTTATGATAAAAAAAAAACAAACAAAAAATACAGTATCTCCTAGAAAAGAAAAGAAAAAATATAAATAAGAATAAGCGAATTAAAAAATGAGCATGCTTAACCGCAACAGGAAACGGAAATGAAGAAGTAGACCAGCAACATATATGGCGGTTGCATATGTTTGAATCGACAAGGAAGTGAAGCGTTGACGTTTGACTGATCATTGCAGAGACATAACGATATATCCGCCATGATGTCGATGGTGTTGGTGCTGTGTCTGCTACTGATAGTATTGTATAGTGGAGGCGCAATAGCCCAGTGGTTAGGGCAGCGGACTCGCGGTCATAGGATCGCGGTTTCGATTCCCAGATCAGGCGTTGTGAGTGTTTATTGAGCGAAAAATACCTAAAGCTCTACGAGGCTCCGGCAGGGGATGGTGGTGATCCCTGCTGTACTCTTTCACCACAACTTTCTCTCACTCTTACTTCCTGTTTCTGTTGTACCTGTATTTCAAAGGGCCGGCCTTGTCACTCTCTGTGTCACGCTGAATATCCCCGAGAACTACGTTAAGGGTACACGTGTCTGTGGAGTGCTCAGCCACTTACACGTTAATTTCACGAGCAGGCTGTTCCGTTGATTCGGATCAACCGGAACCCTCGTCGTCGTAACCGACGGAGTGCTTCCATTCCAGTATTGTATACTTTGTGTGAATGATTTAACCCTCTAGTGGTAGTGAAGGCGAGTGCCCTAGCGATATAGGGGCGTTTGATTTGTGAC
>NW_021836819.1:10000-32500 GCF_006345805.1 Octopus sinensis | reverse complement strand
GGAACCCTCGTCGTCGTAACCGACGGAGTGCTTCCATTCCATGATAGCAAGGCGGCAGACACGTTAGTACGAGCGGTATTTCGTCGGGCTTTGCGTTCTGAGATCAAATTCCGCCGAGGTCGACTTTGTCTTTCATCCTTTCGGGGTCGATAACTTAAGTACCAGTTGTGTACTAGGGTCGATCTAATCGACTGACACCCACCCCCCAAATTTCGGGCCTTGTGCGTCGAGTAGAAAAGAATATTGTTATGAGAGCAAGGCGGCGAGCTGGCAGACACGTTAGCACTAGCGATATTTCGTCTGGTTTTACGTTCTGAGATCAAATTCCACCAAGGTCGACTTTGCCTTTCATCCTTTCGGGGTCGATAACTTAAGTACCAGTCGCGTACTAGGGTCGATCTAATCGAGTGCCCCCCGCCCCCCCAATTTCGGGCCTTGTGCGTCGAGTAGAAAAGAATATTGTCATGATAGCAAGGCGGCGAGCTGGCAGACACGTTGGCACTAGCGATATTTCGTCTGGTTTTACGTTCTGAGATCAAATTCCACCAAGGTCGACTTTGCCTTTCATCCTTTCGGGGTCGATAACTTAAGTACCAGTTGCGTACTGGGGTCGATCTAATCGAGTGGCCCCTCCAAAAGTCAGCGTAAGGTTAGACTGGCAGGTGGAAATGACAAAGAAGTTAATCTAGGTAAAATTGCAAAATAGAGAAAGAAAATACAAGTAAAGGTTGTGGCAGTGAATGAAAACTGTTGACAGTAAAGTGTAGACACTTTGAGCATCGTTGGTATTCAAAATGACCTATAAGCAATATTCTTATTAAAATATAATATAGCTGTGTAAGTAAGAAGCTCAATTTTAAAGCCAATTAGTTGCTATTTGTTGCTGTTAAACCACTAAGTTAGCTAATCATATCTGGAATATGAAGGCGAACAATAGTGGAGCATCATAGAACGATCCACGCCCTACATTAATGGGCCAAATACGTGCATGCTTTGTATAGCCGAAAGAATTCATATTCTTTTCAAATCTGAATTCTAGATCTGAAATTTCCACTAAATACAAATATCTGAATAAATTTCTATTATCGATGTGGAAAACACTACCGTCTCAGGAACAGAAAGAATATTAGTGATACAGGAGCAAGCTATCTCCACTAAGAATTAGAACATTGAGGATGTGAAGCTGGAAGGAGAAAGAGCTGTGCCAGTAACCGGCTGGCACCCTTTACAGTAGATTAGTCTGGTGTAATGAAGTGCTTTGCTCAAGGATCCAATGCTCCACCTCCTGGTTTCAGGAATTGAAATCTATGGCTATATGATCGTAACTCCAACACATTAACAACCAGGTCACGAAATTTCATTGCTTTACTGTTGCTTTATTTCTGTCGCAATCAAGAGGATATAATGCAACTGGATTTTTTTTTTAATTCAGCGATATAAAGATAGGAGAATGAACACTAGCCTAAGGAGGTCGTCACCTCCACCTCTCACAATCATGGCGCACACCGTTAATAAAAGCATACACACACATGCACGCACCCATATATACACACTTGCATGCACGCACAGATGCACACACATACACATAGTCCCAAACACGCGCTCACACACATACTCACACACATAATCAAATTCATAATCACGCAGAATGATGTTTAATTTTTTTATGCCCGCCTCTCACCGAATTGATTATAATTTCCAATTCAGTTTTAAATGAATGGATTGTTGAAAATATCATATTTAACTGAACACCCCAATTAAAAATACAAGCCATACAACCCACCCCCAAAACAAAGAAACAAAAAATAAATTCTCCTGCGCACCCCCACCCAAAGAAACAACGACAACCTAATACTCAAACACAAAATAAAAACAAAACGAAGTTTCTCAGTTTTTCTGAACTTTATATTTTAATGAATCTTAGTTAATTTACAGTGAAGCTAATTAAGATTAAAAAAAAATACCATTATTTCGTTACTGAAAATAGTTTTCAAAATGAGAATAGAATTTGATTAAAAAATTTAGTCACAAAATTACGCATGCACACTAGAAACACTTGCATACAGAGACAGACACGAATCAGTGAAGGTGCTTCAACGTGGCAGATTAATATGCTAGAAATAGCAACCAAATCTGAAGCTAAACGACAACAAAGAGGAAGGTCCTAAATTCCATTACTGAAGCTGCAGAGAGGGTAACTAGTCGGCATTTGATAAAGAGGGCAGATGAGTAAATGCATATTGGGACCTAGTTACCAGCTGGGGTAACTAGGTGAGAGGGCTCTGATGCTGAAAGACTTCAAGCCCCCTTGAGTCCGAAGGAACACCACCGAGGATGCATTCCAGTGCAACTGCGAAATGTATCTTGAAATTAAAAACATATACTTTTACCCACACACTAGAACACACATTCACACGGCAGACTTCCATATATATTCCGTCTAACAAATGCACTCAAGGTCTTGGTATGTGCGTCTTGGTATGTGGTTGCAAAGCCAACTTTTTAAGCACAATCTGTATCTATCTATCTATCTATCTATCTATCTATCTATCTATCTATCTATCTATCTATCTATCTATCTATCTATATCTATCTATCTTGAACAGGCGAGTCAGGTATTCCTCGTCGACGTCCAGTTTCGCCCCGAGCTCGTCATCGTACCTCCTCCACTAATCCCCTATAGAATGCTTTGGTTGTGTTGAAGTCACTCAAGGTCGACCCGGGACGGCATAGTTGCTTGAGAGCAACGCGACACTCGCGGTGCCATTCGCCCTTCCTCGGCCTGTTTTTGATCCACGACTGCAGTTCGCTCCATGACCGAACTGCAGTCTTGCTGGGTAGATTAAAGGATATATGCTAGATTAATATGGACCATCTTTTCTTAGAGGTAAATCTGGGTTTGTGTAGGGCCAACATTCCTACCTAGAAAAAATGCAAAAAATACAAAAGCATTGATTGTAAATCAAAATGAGCAAGACATGGAAGAGGAAGGCCTTCTGTTAGGGAAACATATGATGAAGCAGGTATCCAACTGGAAAAGCAGAAAAGACAACCCAGAGTCAAGGACAGGGAAGAAATGTCGTCCTTAGCCCATGACTCCAAGGGAACGAAAATCATAAGTAAAGCCCCAGCAAATGGTGTTAAACCAAGCGATGGGTTAAATCTACAATCTATGTAGACCATCGCAGAATTTGAACTCAGAACGTAAAAAACAGGAAGAAATGCCATAAGGTGCGACAATGTTGTTTACAGTCCCTTTAATCCATCAGCTTTTGTAATCGGCCCCAGAAAGTAAAATAGTTCAAGCTGAACTCGGCTTGATTTGAACTCGGAGCGAAAAGCGTTGGAACAAATGCAATAATTAGATATCATGTCGCCAGTCTGTTATTGTTATAAAAATTAGCAAGGTCTTTAATCTTTTATTTGCTGACTATTATCAACCGGTTATTCTTACTGAAAAGGCTTCGTTCTAAAGTGATCATAATAAGCGACGTCAACTATTACTGTTTCATGAACGTCCCTCAGTTGCAGACATGCCAGAGCGTCTTGTTGTTTTGCAGTTGTTGTTCTTGGCGTTTAGCTTGAGGCCAACCTTGATCAAGCTGAACTATGATCAAAGACATTTCAACAGGACTACCTAAGCCTTCTAGTCTTCTGGGGGTTATTGATGACTACATTATCCAATAGTCTCCCCTTTTAAAAAGTGATGGGTAAGTGTACTTTGTGGGGAATTTGGCAGCTATTTCTAGCAGGTTGAGGAACTGTATAGAGTTTTCTTCAGGTGGCAGAACCAGGGATCAGTAGTTTTTAGCGGTAGTATATTCATGTACAAATCTTTCCTTTTGAAATGAAGACACTGGAAAAAAGTAACCGAGACATTACAGCAAGCGATCGCCTATTAAGTCCACAGGTCCATGATGAAATGAAGAAGTTGAAAAAACTGAACATTTGACAATACAGTAAATAAGAGATCAAATTGAAGAGAACCAATTCTATCTCTTCAAATTACCAAAATAATTTCACAATCAAATGAAGAAATTGTAAGATAAAAGCCAGATATCGCTCTGACAGATAACTTGTTAAATGCAAGAAAACCTATTAATGATAAACAAAACTTGGTCCTGGTTGGAATAAGTTTCGATTTGTAAGTATTCAATAAAGCTAATATAAGTATAGATAAGTGAATATAAATATCAATTTGCGTTAGAATGGAAGAGGCTGGTAAAAAAGCCAAACTTGTTATCTTCCATTCAGTTTCGTGCCTGGTCAAGAATGCTGGGTATAATGACCGGAAGTGAACGATTGCAAATACAAACGGCAGAAATGGGGTTTCTTCGAAATACCTCTGGAGTAACGTTACTCGATAGGGTGCGTAACGCGGGAGATGAAGGAACCTTTCAAGGTAGGGCTTTTCCAGGTACATGTCTCTGCATATACTACGGATATTTGGGTACAATGTGGCGGGAAAGAATCGCAAGACGGATTCTTAAAACTAAGCCATCAGACTCCTCAAAGTATAGTGAGGCTCACAATGCGCTGCTTACCCATGCTTTTTAATTGAACGAATTAAGCTAAGGGTTGGACTAAAAGAGGATCAGAATCATAAATTGATGGCAGCTAATAGCAGACTTGATCGATGCCTATGCCAAACGCATATGAGTAAAATTTTGCATATGGCTAAATATATGATTATTCAAATAATATTCAAGATTATGAAAAAGAAAGTGAACAAAATGAAATACTTAGAATTTGAGACGTGTTTTCAACACCTTTCATTGATGGTAGGCAAATCAAACGTTGTAGGATATAAATAATATGACCACTTGCTTATAGGGAAATTTATAAGTTCGACTTAAAAAAAAAAATTATTTTTTAAGTATCCTTTTAAGTATATATTTTTAAAGTATCACCGGAGTTTAAATGACTATCACCATTATAGGCATTTATATTCCGGTGAAATTAAGAAATCAACTCTTAAATAAAAGAAAACCCCGAATCCATCACTACACACACATACACACACAGAGTTACATATCTATGTATGTACCTACATGTGCCTATGTGCCTACACACACACACTCGAGGGGCGAATCAAATTATATATATACGGTCGAAACTGCGATAAGTACGAAATCACAGGTGATACAAGACTAAATTCATTTTTTAAATGTCTAGCTTTGGAAAAATTGCATTGGGTATGATTAGTAAAATTTTTTGGTAGAAATGACTAATGTCCCTCTAAGCGTGTGGCATGTATGTGTAATAATGCCCTCTCTCTCTCTCTCTCTCTCTCTCTCTCTCTCTCTTCTCTATATATATATATATATATATATATGTATATGTATATAAACCAACACGGAATTTTGTCAGTGAACAGGTCGCGGTCTCAAAGCGACTAAAATATTTTGGCAAGTTAGATTTAAATGTTGAAGTGAATCCAACGGTTTTTGTCTGTTTTTAAATGGCTTATAAACACCTTCCCCGCTGCAATTATTTTTGTTTCAGCACACGATTTCAGACATACATACATACATACATACATACATACACACACACACTCACACACACACACACACACACACACACACACACACACACACACACACACACACACACACACACCACTCACACACACACACACCACTCACACACACCACACACACATCACAACAACCAAACACACACACACACACTCACACACACACACACACACACACACACTCACACACCACACACACACTCACACACACACACACACACACACACACACACACTCACCACACACACACACCACACACACACCACACACACTCACACACACACCACACACACACACACACACACACACATATATATGTATGTGTGTGTGTGTGTGTGTGTGTGTGCTTTAGGTGGTTCATTGGGGTTTTGACTCCTATTTCTAAACAGGCTAGACGCCCAGTGCGTCATTTTGCTTAATGCTAATTTTAAATTTATAGCTATTTGATACTATTTAATTCCTGTAACCATTTATGTTATTGTTGGTATTAACAATATATTATATTTGCCACAGATAATATTAACAATAATAGTATCTTTACGAATACACACACACATACACATATATTGTGTGCTGTTCTGTGATGGTGAGATCAACAAAAAAGTACTCCATCTGGTGAGAGATAAATAGTATTTAATAGACATAATACATGTTTTAATGTGCTAACAATAGATTCTTGTGCCGAGAACATGCTAAAACAATGCATACCTTGCGTGCACACAAATTATTTCTCAATAAATCTGCACAGTCAAAACATTTTGATTCGTTTATCGTCCAGTTTTGAAGATAATCAAACCAAATTTTCATCATTTTGAGCCACTTATCCAATGAGTATTTGTACCAGATTTGGTAAAAATCCGATCAGCTGTTTTTTAGTAATTTTGCAAAAACACAGACAGACAAAGATGGCTGATTACAATACACTGCTTTCGCTTACGCGCGCAGAGTAATGAGCATGCGGCAAGGAAACTAAAAATCGTTAGCCAATGACTAATGCCATTTCAGTTTTTCCGGTACATACAGGAGAAAACTCCTGATGCGTGTCACTCCTTTTCTGATCTCATTAGCCAACCATAGAGTTCATCGCACATACCAACCTATCGACGAATAAAGGAAAAAAAAAACCCTTTGGCGTAGAAAATAAAATGATTTAATCTTTAAAGAACCAAAAAGAAAAACAAACATATATAACTAACTTTTTTAGTGACAGGAAACAAACGACTAAATTTTTATTGAATAATTTCACTCAATACACATAAAAGAAGAAACGTACTTTGATACGCCATTAGAATAGTTTCTGAAATAATAGAAAGTTTTGTAATAGTTTTTGTGCCGACAAACTTCAGTTGTCGAACAAAAATAGACAATGTTTTTGACAGACATCAATTGAAGATGTTATCTTTACAGATAAATCAAAATCTCACTCTTTATTTAGATGGTCGCCATAGATGTCTGCAGATATTCACACGAAAATTTTGACAAAGATTTTTGAAAACCGTTAAGAGGTTTTGGTGCCATTTGGTGGTTTGGTGACGGGTGGTGTATAAATGTGTGATTTGTGGCTAATGTTATCAAGAGTTAAGGCGCTTCTTCACTCTCGTTCATGGCTGTAATGAGTGTGAATACACGATGTTTGTATACATACATATATACATATATATATATATATATATATAATATATATATATATATATATATATATATATATAATATATATGTGTGTGTGTGTGTGTGGTGTGTGTGTGGTGTGTGTGTGTGTGTGTGTGTATATATATATATATGTGTGTGTGTGTATATATATATGTATATATATACACACATATAGATTGTGTGTGTATAAGTTACGGGGGCGTAAACAAGGAAACACCGGCTGGCTGTGAAGCAGCGATGGGGATACAAACACAAACACAGATAAATACACCCATACGGCAGGTTTCTTTCAGTTTCTATCAACCAAATCCAGTCACAAAGCCTTGGTTGTCCGGGTCTTTAGCAGAAGAAATTTGCCCAAGATGCCACGTAGTGGGACTGAACTCGGATCCATGTGATTGGGAAGCAAATGTCTTAGTACGCAGCCACACCTAATAATATAGCATATATCAATATTTCAAAAGAGCGCGACAACCAAACAGCAGCGCTTGACTCGATATGGCACCGTTTACTTCGACCGGCGCCGTTATTGGTGATGAGTGCAAAGGCATAGACATTATCGTATGCCTCAGTTTTCGCTGTGGATCAATTCTCCGCTAGTTTGCACGGCACATGTTCTCTATTTTTCTCTCTCGTCCTTTCACTACGGTTCGTTTCCCTAACCCCGCTGCGCTGAACGCTGTAACTGAAAGTAGGCGTAAATGTGAGGGTGCCCTGTCAAAAATGGAGCCTGTTGGCCTCGATCGCAGAGGACAGTGGACGAGTAACTGCCTTCATGTTCAGAGTGGCGCGTTGCTCATCTGAGAAACCACGCCTGGTGACACATTCTCCAGTGCCAACTTAGTCACTTCAGCTGTAGACTCGGAAACTGCCTCTGCTGCTCTGATTACCGAAGATGGCTAAGTAGGAGTCACTAACGGACAGATTCACAGATTTTCTTTAAAGCCCGTTGATGTTGTGACCTCTGTGTTCTTGTTCCTCCGTTTGCAGTTCTCCTTCCTTAAACAGTAGCGAAGAAAGAACCTGTGAGTTAGAGAGGTGATGCAACGGATGTTGCTGTCTGTCCGTAACGACAGCATTTTAGCTTTCTTATCAGTAAGACGTAGGTAAAACAAATTATCAAACAGAAAAAGAAAGAATTTAGTTGTTTATTTCAATAAATAACGAATTCTATCTTACAAGTATTCACTGCGTCTTTGAACGACGTTATATGTATAAACAATGAAGTTCAATCATTTCCGGCGATATGCTATTACGTCATAAAGACGTGTATTTGTTTACAGAGGATCCACTAATGATGTCAGCTAGTCTTTCGGGATTATGTGGAGAACTTTCCCATACCAGTTCATGTTTATGTGGTTATGGCATTTTCAAGGTGAGATTTAATTGGAATATAAATTATTTTCAATGTACAGTAAGAATATATGTATATGTATATATGTAAATGTATATGTTTACATTCTGCCAGGAAAAAATAGTATCGCAATAATATCATCTCGCTTTATACTGAAGACATGATCTTTCCTAAACGTTTTGACTGAAACGTTCTAACAATAAGAATTTTTAAAGTGTGTAGAGGACAAGGTCGAAAAAATCCTATATTTTGTTGTTCATTTTACCATAATCCCCCTCAGTTCAAATACTTTAGTTTCTTATTTACCACCGTTTCATATCTCAGCTAATTTTTAATGTGGGAAGTTGGCATTTAAACAAAATTATCGTCGATTTATTAAAGAAAGACATTACATAAAAATGTAGAAACTAGAAAACTTGGTGTGTTTTATTGCTTGAGTTTTTTCTTTGGTGAACTTCCGAGAGTTTTGGGTCTTTAATTAGTGTACGTAGAGTGGGGGCCAGTAAGGTGGACTCCAAGATTAGCAAGAAAGAGATTTGAACTCAGCACTTAAATAATTCTTTCTGCTAAAAGGTACAAGTCCTAAAATTTTGTAGGAAGTGGCTAGTCGATTATATCGATTATATCGACTCTATTGCTCAATTAACTCCGAAAGGATGAAAGGCAAAGCCGACCTCAGCGACATATGAACTCAGAACATAAAGTTGGGAGAAATGCCGCTAAGCATTCTGTCCGGTATGTAACGATTCTCCCAGCTCACCGCCTTTCAGCTCTTAAGTAACACTGTAACAAAATAAAAAAAAATGTCTATGGTCAGTTAGTGTTATTTCCTATTTGTTTCTATCTAGAAATCAAGGGAAATGACTACTATTTCCTCCTTACTTTGCTTTTGTGACCCGGACATGAAATTGTCCAATTTTCCATTACATTTCAAACGGATTCAGCGCTGAGCTGCTGAACCAAAACTATCATTATAGCATATATTCTGATCAATACCACAGATTTGTTTGTCAGTTGCTTGGCCATAACTACTTGAGCATATCCCTTAGTGTTTCGTTCATTATCCTCAAATAAGCTTTGTTCAGGGACCTATTGAGCGGATGAGATACTCGACCCGAAGAAAATTCTAAGTGGGTTCCACCTGCAAGGTAATGCGAGGTTTATCTTGACATGAGGTCACCATGTCATGCACATATGGTTGTGATGCATATATCTTGTGTACTCTTATCAGACGGGCAGTCATGATGGGTATATTGGGCTTTGTATATTTGTACTCCTGCATCACTTTGATGTCAAGTGGGGTGGGGGGAGAAACACAGGCAAAACGACACACGGACACGCACACAAAACACACACACACACACACACACACACACACACACACACACACAGAGTTTCTTTCAGTTTCCGTCTATCAAAACCACTCGCAAAGTTTTGGTCGGCCCGAGGTTATAGTAAAAGACATTTGCCCAAAATCACGCAGTGGAAGTGAACCTAGAACCATGTGGTTGGGAAGCAAATTTCTTACCACAAAGCCACACATATCAAATACCGCTAAGGCCAGATTTGCCTTTCATCCTTACAGGGTCGATAAAATAAAGTATCAGGTAAATAGTGGATCGATGGTATCGGCTTCACCACTTGCTTCAAAATTACTGGCCTCTTTAGAGCCTCGAAAAAAAAATGCTTTGTGATATTTGTCGCGGCTCCTTTACGTTCTCAGTTAAAATTTGCATTCTGAGATAGAATATGGTACCATTCAAGTATTGTATTTGATGGTACTGGCTTACGAAACTTTCTTCAAAGTTGTTACTAAGGCGCAGGTATAGGTATGCGGTTTCGGTTCAGACCAACTGGGCGGGAACTCGGGCAAATGTCATCTACTATTTTTAAGTCGGCGAACTCGCAGAAACGTTAGAATGCCGGGCGAAATGCTTAGCGGTATTTCGTCTGCCGCTATGTTCTGAGTTCAAATTCCGCCGAGGTCGACTTTGCCTTTCATCATTTCGGGGTCGATTAAATAAGTACCAGTTACGCACTGGGGTCGATATAATCGACTTAATCCGTTTGTCTGTCTTTGTTTGTCCTCTCTGTGTTTAGCCCATTGTGGGTAGTAAAGAAATAGGTATTTCGTCTGTCGCTACGTTCTGAGTTCAAATTCCGCCGAGGTCGACTTTGCGTTTCATCCTTTCGGGGTTGATAAATTAAGTACCAGTTACGCATTGGGGTCGATTTAATCGAATTAATCCCTTTGTCTGTCCTTGTTTGTTCCCTCTATCTTAAGCCCCTTGTGGGTAATAAAGAAATAAGTGTCATCTACTATAACCCTAGTCCAACAGGTACTTTGTGAGTAAATGTATTAGACGGAGACAATGTGGAAGCCCTTCATGAAAGTTATTTTTTATACCTTTCTACGGACTGCTGGAAGTTTACTAGCTTCCTACACTTTGATTCTTGGATCTTACCTTTACTTATATATATATAGGTAGTGGATAGCGATTTTCTTCACTACTTCAGGGAGTGACGACCCTGCCTGATACAAGACCCGGGCTCAGCTGGCTCCGGTTGAGAGTACTCGGTATGGGACAACCTTCAAAGAAATCCAGAGTGGAGCCCCCTAGGTGGTTTAGTGTTCGACTTGACACTCTTCCGGCAGCTCCTGCAACCAAGCTGGTGCCAAACACCTTTAGACTACGTCAGCAAGGTCGATAGAGGAATTCTGGGCAACCCAGGATTTTCTTATATCTAGCCCAGGCCTGCTCAAAACTGGAGAGGAAACTAGAGAGGACATGAAATGTAAAAACCAGACTGGAGTAGTTTATGCGCAACTCCATTGTCTCCCGAGACAAAAGGATGCCAACAATATATATATATATATATATAATCTTCACACACACACACGCGCGCGCATATATGTGTGTGTGTGTGTGTGTGTGTGTGTGTGTGTGTGTGCGTTTGTGTGCTTGTGCATGTGTGATTGCGTCTAGGGCGGTGAGCTGGCAGAACCGTTAGCACGCCGGGCGAAATGCCTAGCAGTATTTCGTCTGTCGTTATGTCCTGAGTTCAAATTCCGCCGAGGCCAACCTTGCCTTTCATCCTTTGGGGGGTCGATTAGATAACTACCAGTTACACACTGGGGTCGATGTAATCGTCGTAATCCCTTTGTCTGTCCTTGGTTGTCCCCCCTCTGTATTTAGCCCCCTGTGGGGAACAAAAAAATATATGTTGTGTTTGTTCTTCACCGCCACTTAATAACCGGTGTTGATTTGTCTACGTCCTCGTAACTTAGCAGTTCGGGAGAAGAGACCGATAGAATGAGTGCCAGACTTAAAAAAAATAAGTACTGATGTGTTCGATTAAACTGTATCAGGGCGATGCTACAGCATAGCCGCAGTCCAATAACTGAAACGTGTAAATAGATAAGATGAAAAAATGTGCGTGTGTGTGTGTGAAAGAGAGAAAAGGTACAATGTTGTTACCATAGCAACTAACGAGACTTTCAATACACAATAATCAACTATTAAAAGAATGTACGTGCATGTGTGGTAAGAAGCTTGCTTCGGAATCATAAGGTTCCGGGTTCAGTCCCACTGCGTAGCACCTTGCGCATGTGACTTCTACTATAGCCTCGGGCCGACCAAGGCTTCTGAGTGGCTTTGGTTGACGGAAATTGAAAGAAGCCGGTCGTATATATATATATATAATATATATATATATATAATATATAATATATAATATATATATATACATATATATGTTTGTGTGTCCGCGTTTGTCCCCCCATCATCGCTTGTCAACCGATGTCGGTGTGTTTACGTCCCCTTAACTTAGCGGTTCGGCAAAAGAGACCGATAGAATAAGTACAAGGCTTACAAAGAGTAAGTCCCTGCGATCGATGTGCTCGACTAAAGGTGGTGCTCCAGCATGGCCGCAATCAAATCACTGAAACGAATAAGACAATAAAAGAATAAACATTTTTGCGGCAGCATAGCGTCGGTTGAAAAGACCGAGTCTGAACTACAGCAAAGGATTTCAGGAATCCGAGACTGTTGTTTGCAAAAGAAAAAGCAATTCTTTAAGGTGTTTCAGCTTTAAAGTTGCGGTCATGCTGGGGCACCACCGTTGGGTGTGCTGCACCATTATTGAAACCTCCCCTGATGTGTGGCATTTGGTTGAATGAAGGAGTTTGATGCTGTTGCCCTCATCAAAATATTAGTAAAACGTACAGAAAATTTCTAACCGGAGCCGCGATGTGAACAGTTGTGCTGTGACTCCGACTAATTTTTCTATTCTTTTACTTGTTTCAGTCATTTGACTGCGGCCATGCTGGAGCACCGCCTTAAAGGGTTTTAGTCGAAGAAAGCGATCCACCAAGACTTAATCTTTATAAGCCTAGTACTTATTGTATCGGTCTCTTTTGCCGAACCGCTAAGCTACAGGGACATAAACACACCAGCATCGTTTGCCAAGTGATGGCGGCGGTGGGAGACAAACACACACACACACACACACCACACACACACACAACACACACACACACACACACACACACACACACACACACATAATACAAAATGGGACAAGAACGCAAAACGTCCGGACAACTAGATGATACAAAAAGGGACAACAAAACATCCAATAGGCGATACAAGAAAACAAGGACAGGTCATTCGAAGCTTTCTATCCTCATCAAGAACCGGATCATCCTCGCAATTTCGGCTGATTAATCTTGAGATTGCTCCAATATATATATATATATATATATATATATATATATATATAGATATATATATTATAGAAGGAGCTTCTACAGACTAGAACTGTTTCATTCAAAAGAAATCATCATGAGCTTCCTGATGATTTCTTTTGAATGAAACAGTTCTAGTCCTGTAGAAGCTCCTCTATGAAAAACATTATAATTACTCTGCTATGTATTAGTACCTTATTTACTGTGGTTAACCCCGAATCAACCGGGACCTACATATATATATATATATATATATATATATATATATAATTATATATATATATATATATATATATACGACGGGCTTCTTTCAGTTTCCGTCTACCAAATCCAGTGACAAGACTTTGGTCAGCCCGAGGCTACAGTAGAAGACACTTGCCCAGGGTGCCACGCAGTGTGACTGAACCTAGAACTATCTGGTTGGGAAGCAAGTTTCTTACCACGCAGCCACGTCCTGCGCCTCTATTATATCAATAATTCGTGTAAACATGTTATTTCGTGATTTTGTTTTTGCTGCTGTGTGTTTTAAGGTCTGACATTGTCATGTTTATTTCACTGGTGTATTCGTTTTAATTACATGTCACAGCGAGCAAGCTTTTATTTGGATTGTAGGGACGAAGATAAGAAAATAATTATGTCAGTTATTTTTGGGGGAAGAAGTAGTCTTGACATGTTAACTTATTAATGCACTATTTTTTCCGTATTTTCGCTATAACTCACTTTGCCTCACGGCACACAAACTTTTAATAACTTCTCTAAACATGGTTTTTCTTTTCTCCTCCGTTAAACAAAGAAACAAAACATTTTTTTTCAGCCATGTGTAATTAGTTTTAATTACATATCAAAGCGTGCAATGAACACATTTATTTGTTTATTCCAAGGATGAAGATAAGGAAAAATATTTGGATGGATGGGAAAGAAACGGAGGGAAGGTTTGACATGAAAATTTATTATTGTTGCAGTACTTCACACGTCTAGAATTATCATTGAAGTGAATATAAATACTTTCTGAAATAATTGCTTTTCACGTTATTAATGAAATGGAGAAGCCGAACTTTAAGACGGTGCCGAAGATTTTGCGGAAAGCTGTCGGCGAGCGGAGACCCATCTTTTATAGATAAGATATCATTATCAATAAAATACGTTAGGTTTTGACAAATATTGTAAAGTAGCAGAATTAATGATATTTCTCTTTTAGATTCGGAAAGAGAAAATAAAGATATCAAAGAACTGTTTAAGAAATCCGTTAGAAATTGCATATCTGTCTCTATCAATATATATCTATATCTCTTACAAGCCTTTAATATACTTCGTAGTAAACGGTTGCATAACGAAATACGGTTTCCCGACCAGCAATTAATCTGTCTGTCTGTCTGTCTCTCTCTCTATATATATATATGGCATAGGAGTAGCTGTGTGGTAAGTAGCTTGCTTACCAGCCACATGATCCCATTGTTCAGTCCCACTGCGTGGCACCTTGGGCGAGTGTCTTCTACTAAAGCCTCGAGCCGACCAAAGACTTGTGAGTGGATTTGGTAGGCGGAAACTGAAAGAAGCCAGTCATATATATATATGTGCGCCTTTGTGTGTGTGTGTTTATATGTTTGTGTCTGTGTTTGTCCCCCAACATCATTTGATAACCGATGTTGGTGCGTTTACGTCCCCGTAACTTAGCAGTTCTGCAAAAAAGACCGATAGATTAAGTACTAGGTTTGCAAAGAATAAGCTCTGGGGTCGATTTGCTCGACTAAAGGCGGTGCTCCAGCATGGCCGCAGTCAAATGACTGAAACAAGTAAAAGAAGATATATATACAGTATATATATATATATATATATATATATATATATTATATATATATATATATATATATATATAAATATATAAAACAGGAAACAAAATCTATGGTTAGTTTTCTAAATATCGTTTCCTAATTCTCTAGGCTGGATTTGAATTTGTGAAGCATATATCTATATATCAGTCTTTGCTCTTCTCCTGGTAAACGGCTCAAAGAGCCATGGAAAAGTCAATGCTTGGTATCTCATTGAGAGAGCACATAAGTAGCAAGATCATCAGAAAGAAGTCCGGCGTGAGAGATGTCATCGCAGAGTATACACGCAGCAAGTATAGATGGCTGGACACGTCGCCCGGCTCAACCGATATCGGTGGACGCACGCAGTTGTCGAGTGGTACCCGCGTGAGCGGAAAAGACCACCGGAAGACCTCCACGACGTGGAATTACGATTTCAGGAGGACGATTGGGATCAAGTGGATGAGAAAGTCGCGATCCAGAGAGGAGTGGACAGCGTGCTGTGACCAGCGGTGTCAAATGGACGCCTGACGGACTGGTCGGTCAAAGTGATCAAAGTGATATCTATATGCGTGTGTGTGTGTGCACGTTTGCATGTGCCTGTGTGGTGAGCGTGATCGAGTGTATACCTAAGTTTTAATTATATATATAAACTATCAGGCATACCACCGGCGTTGCTCGGGATTAAGTAGCATAATTGGTGAGTCGCGAAATCCTCCAATCAGGATATTTCACTGTTCCTTGCTGGTAATTTCTCCCTTGCAAATATATTTTGAGTGGATACATCAAAGGATCATAGGATCGATGTAACTCTGAAATTATCAATATACACGTTGTTTCAATTGAAGAATAGTATCTCTATTTCCTGTAGGCTCATTTTTGACATTAAAATTGCATCTTCAGATCCTGTTGGTGCATTAAAGCGCCGAGCATGTTCTTGCACTTATTTTCCTGAAGTCTTATCACTGCTCATTAGAAAACGACTTAGTATGTGTTGAGACGAAACTGAATATTTGGCCGGATTGTAAGAAGGCATACATATATACATACATGCACAAACACACGCACACACACACACGGAGCCAAAGAACTAAACGTCGACCTACTTAGTGTGAACGATTGACAAGAAAATAAGTAGCAGTACAATGTTGTATGGCAGTAAGTGCGAGAAATTAAAATATATTTAAAACGATAAATCAGGGTTGCTAACAAAACGTTGTAAAAATCAAGTTAGTTTCATCATATTTAATCTATTGAGCTATAGATACCTAATTAGAAATCGTTATTTCAGGAAGAAAAAACATTAGCTCAATGCTAAATATTAAAAAAATAATTTCGACAAGCATGGGAGACTTCTTTGTAATTGTTTCGGCTTATTAGAGCCCTTCAACAAAGAATGAATCGTGCACTTTACCATATTTGGGAAAGTAGAAATGAGATTATCGCTATGTAGATATACAGTACTAATTTCAAATCGGCTTGTAGAATTAATTAGCATATTTAAAATATACTAATTAGAAAATATGCTAAACATATTTTTTAATGCGCCCTTTTCAAGCCTAGCCAGACTCATGGGCCCGGTTTCTCGGTTTCTATGGCGTATGTGTTCCCCCCGCCATCTGGACGGGACGCCAGTCCATCGCAACGTTACTCAAGAAACAGGAAGAAAGAGTGAGAGAAAGTTGGGGCGAAAGAGTACAACAGGAGTCGCCACCATCCCCTGCCGGAGCCTCGTGGAGCTTTAGGTGTTTTCGCTCAATAAACACACATAACGCCCGGTCTGGGAATCGAAACCGAGATCCTCCGACCGCGAGTCCGCTGCCCTAACCACTGGGCCATTGCGCCTTCACACTAAATATATTTAGCATATTTCAAATACGCCTAGTTTAGGAACAAGGCAACAATTTTGGGAAGTGGGTGAGTCAATGTCATCGTTCCCAGTATTTGGCTGGCACTTTATTTTATTGACCTCGAAGGGGTGTAAACATAACTCAAAGAACTAGAAGTACCGCATGACATTTTGTCCGGCGTACTACATCTAACAGAATATTAAATTGAATTTGTTCAGTAGTGCGGTTTGTCTGATGATTAACCACGTCTCATGCGGCTCGCATGACAAAAAACCAAAAAAAATTGCCCATGTTATATTCCGCGGCAGTAACATTCTTTTGCTTTCGACTCTAGGCACAAGGCCCGAAATTTTTGGGGAGGGGGTGGTCGATTATATCGACCTCAGTACGCAACGGGTACTTAATTTATCGACCCCCGAAAGGATGAAAGGCAAAGTCAACCTTGGCGGAATTTGAACTCAGAACGTAGACAGACGAAATACTACTAAGCATTTCGCCCAGCGTGCGAATGTTTCTTATTTCTTTATTGCCCACAAGGAGCTAAATATAGAGGAGACAAACAAGAACAGACAAACGGATTAAGTCGATTACATCGACCCCAGTGCATAACTGGTACTTATTTAATCGACCCCGAAAGGATGAAAGGCAAAGTCGACCTCGGCGGAATTTGAACTCAGAACGTAACAGCAGACGAAATACCTATTTCTTTATTACCCACAAGGGGCTAAACACAGAAAGGACAAACAAGGACAGACAAAACGGATTAAGTCGATTACATCGACCCCAGTGCGTAACTGGTACTTATTTTAATCGACCCCGAAAGGATGAAAGGCAAAGTCGACCTCGGCGGAATTTGAACTCAGAACGTAACAGCAGACGAAATACCTATTCTTTTATACTACCCACAAGGGCTAACACAGAAAGGACAAACAAGGACAGACAAAACGGATTAAGTCGATTACATCGACCCCAGTGCGTAACTGGTACTTATTTTAATCGACCCCGAAAGGATGAAAGGCAAAGTCGACCTCAGCGGAATTTGAACTCAGAACGTAACGGCAGACGAAATACGGCTACGCATTTCGCCCGGCGTGCTAACGTCTCTGCCAGCTCGGCGCCTTCCCCGTGGGAGTAACATCTTATTTCACAAAAGGTGGAATGATCATGGTTAGAACACTCGATCGTCGCTCGCCAAGTAATACTAAGCAACACAACAACAACAACAACGACAACAACAATAACAGTAACAACAGCAACGACAACTGAAACAGAAATTCACAAACGTCTTCTGTATCTAACATAATCCACACTGCATTTAACTACATCCTTTTTCTATGTCTTCTGATTTCCTCTACAATTCCCGAAGCCGTTTATGTTGAATTAACCGTCTTTATAATGAGGATCTCTCTCTTTCTCTCTCTCACACCCCTTCTTCCCTGTCGTTCTCTTTACCTGTTACACGCGCGTGCACAAACACAAACACACACACATGTATATATATATATATATATATATATATTATATATATATATATATATACGCCATATATTATTCATATATCATTACATTCAAGGCAGTGCACTCTTCGCTTGAATATATATATATATATATATATATATATATATAAACATATCACATATATACATATATATTTATATCTAAATAACACACACATATATATATATTATATATATAATCTATATCATCTATCTATCTATCGATCTATCTATCTATCTATCTATCTATCTATCTATCTATCTATCTATCTATCTATCTATATATCTATCTATATATATATATATATATATATATATATATATATATATATATATACACAAACACACTTATGTATGTTTTTTTATATATGTAATTGTAAAGTATTTTGTTGATATTTCAATGAGTAAATAACTTTAATGGAAATACATTTAGTACTACGGTACTTAACTAGTGTTGACTTAAAAACATATCTACTTATACGCTAAAGTATATATATATAATGCCTGTGTGTATTTGTTTCTATATTTACATACACACACACACTCACCCCCCCACACACATATATATATATATATACATGTACATCTCTCTCTCTCCCCCTAAATGCTTCATACGAGATGGCGTATGATCGGAATAATGTATTTTTTGTATGCGCGCGCATATATACATATATATACGTACATTATGTATGCATATACATCATATATAGAGATATACATATACATTACCCACAATTACACTTCCACACATACACACATACACACACATATATTATATATATATATGTACATATATATGTATACATACATATATATATATATATATATATATATATATATATATATATATATATATGAAAAAACAAGTCAAAAATAGAAAATGCTAAAATAATTTTATAGTGAACATTTCAGTACCGGTTTCGGTCATTTTGAGACCTTTTCAACTGTAACGATTAAATAATAAATTTAGAAAAATTAGAAGAAAAGTTTTTTTAAAAGAATATTCTATAGTAGTGTTCAGATTTAAGTGGCATTCTGCCTTTCTCTGACTCCCTTGTTTGCACTTGAGTGTTGGAGGTCGTTGTGAGTTCTTGGGAGGGTAGTAGAGGAAGAAGGCTGGTGAGGAAAGGGGGGTGGGAGAATCTGGGAGTGCCCTGATGGTCGTATTTTGAATGGTCAGTGGCGGCTAGCAGTCTCAGTTCAATTCAGGAGAATATTTATATTGACAGGCTTGTTTATAGAATTAGCGTAGGTGTTATACTATATATATACATATATATATATAAGTAAATAAATGGAGTTGAACGCAGATGTTATTAAAATTCTTTTACTTTCGACATATGTTTCGAAGACAACATTGGTTTTATTCCAAAGCAATAAACGGTGTAAAATGCAATCTTCTCATTAGGAAAGAAAGAGAGCCTATCTCAACAACAAGACATTATAACAATTACGATGGTTGCATAAATGATGAGAAGATTGCATTTTACACCGTTTATTCCTTTGGAATAAAACCAATGTTGTCTTCGAAACATATTTCGAAAGTAAAAAAAAAAGTTAATACCATCTGCGTTCAACTCCATTTATTTACTTATACTTCACAAATTACTGCACATTAACTCGGAGTTTATGAAAGAATTTTGAGAAACAAACGACCGATTGATTGTTTGACCAACACATTAAAAAAACGACCGATTGATTAGTTGGTAGATATTTAACTGTTTGACTAACAATAAAGAAATGATATAAAACTAGTGTATGTGTTTATTATAATCACCCTGCCAAGATACACGATCTGTTTCAACACACGAATTCATATCAAGAATCATGCAAACCAAATACAAAAACGAAGTATATAAGTATGCATGTTATATAATGTGTGTATATATATATATATAATATATATATATATATATATATATATATATAATATATATATATATATATATATTATATATATATAAATGGATGAATGAATTATCCTTTGTTTACCGTTAACATGGAAAATTCAATAAACAGTTACTAGGGTAGCAAAATTTACGCAAGTAACACGGATGAAGCGGCCTATTCAAAGGTAGAAACTCCGGGTTAATGTGCAGTAATTTGTGTAGTATAAGTAAATATCTCCCTGGAATATTCCCTTTGTAATGCCTGTACTCTTAGAAACAATTATTCTGTACTCAGTTGTAAGGGTTAGAATAGTTGTCCATGTCTTTGCGAGTCTCTCTTTTGCAGCAATTAAAGTAGCAGGTACCTTTGCCACTTTAACATCCATGTATGAGGGATAGAGTAGAATGCATTCTTATAGTCAAGCCTTACTGTTATAAGGTTTCTGCGTTGTTTTCTTATTTCAGACAGCACAGCTTTGTTTATTAAAAGTTGTTCAGCACATCCCCACACTCCCTTCTTTCCACCAGTCACAATATTGTTCGACTCACAATGGTCCTGGAGGAATTAGTTGAGGTGTCTTGTGTACAGTTTGTACATAATATTTAGGCAAGCAATAGGCCTGTAGTTTCTTGCCATCTCAGTGATTTCATTTTTGGCAACAAGATTTGTTCTTGCTGCAGAATTCACGACTAGAATGCTTTTGATCATAGGCGTTTTCTGACTAAGGCGACCTAGGATTAAACAATATCGATAAGCAAAAATTCCAGGAATTTCTTTAAAAAACACCCCTTTTGAGTGCCAATAGGTTTAAGACAACAGATTGCTAATAAAAGGCAATTAAATATACCTCCCTCTCTCTCTATCAATTTATCTCTGTGCTTGTCTTTCTACTTAACTGTAGAAATTTCCATTGACATCAGATGTGTGTGTGTGTGTGAGTGTGTGCATGTATATATATATATATATATATATATATATATTATATATATATATATATATATATATAAACAAACGACGAGTCATGAATGATGGGACTGCACCTAGTAGAAAGTGCCCCTCCGAGACATAAGTCCGGGCAAGGTTGTTTATGGAAGACCAACAGTCACCCATGCATACCAGCCTCCTCTCTCCACGCCGCCACTGATGTTATCCAAGGGAAAGGCAAAGGCTGATACAGTTTGGCATCACTGACGTCGCAGCACATTTTTACACTTGAGTGAACTGGAGCAACGTGAAATAAAATGTTTTGCTCAAGAACACAGCACACAGCCCAGTCCGGGAATCAAACTCACTACCTCATGATTGTGAGCCCGACGCTCTAACCACTGAGCCTTGCGCCTTCGCACACACACACACACACATACACGCATATGTATACATACATACATATATATGTATACATACGTACATACATACATACATACATACATACATACATATATATATATATATATATACAGACATGTGAGATGTGTATATGTATATATATGTATACACACACATACACGCATATATAAGTACATGTATGTGTATATATATATATATATGTATATTCTGTATGTAAATATGACTTGGCAACCATCAAGATTGGAATTCGATAAACGAGACGCAGTCAGAATTTTATTTTGTTATACTTAATTTAATTTTTAGTTTCACTAACGATATAATTCCTGTCTTCTGCATAATTTTATCATAGGCACTTGGGTTCACACATACTTTTAAATATTCTGTGTTTATTTGAGAAGTTTTTTGTTTTACATTATACATTTTCTCCTTATTTAAATTCTATACAAAAACAGCAAAATGTAATATCAAAAATATCAAAAAAAAAAAAGAAAAAAGGAACGACAATAAATGTTTCTTATTTTTTTCAGAATAATTTTCTGTTTTCCAGAATAAATCTAATTTTTTTTTATTAATCTATCTTCTAGAAATCTATAATTGCGTCCAATCTCATCACTGTATTTTCATTTGAGTTGCCAAAAATAAATAAATAAATAAATAACTACAAAAAAAATATATATATATAAAGACAATAAATAAAAAAATAAAAACTAAAGAGACATATTGTTGCTTAAGAATAATTGATTATTATTGTACCAAATGCTGCTGGTATCTCTGATAGATGTTTCTTTCAAAAGAGAAGGATGAAGTCAAAAGCTGTTA
>NW_021836819.1:0-5000 GCF_006345805.1 Octopus sinensis | reverse complement strand
CTTTTTTTAACCCCTCTCTTTTTTTGTCCTTTTTCTTTCCTTTTACGATCCCTTTTGATCGAAAACCACCACTCTCTTTTTTTTCCCCCAAAAGAAAAGCTCTACCTTGTAATTTGTTCTATATGTGTGCAGCCCTGTGTGGCTAATAAAGAAAATATCTATCATCTATCTATCTATCTATCTAACTATCTATCTATCTTCAAAAGAAAAGCTCTACCTTGTAATTTGTACTATCTGTGTGCAGCCCTGTGTGGCTAATAAAGAAACATATCTATCTATCTATCTGTCTGTCTGTCTGTCTGTCTGTCTATCTATCTATCTCTTTATCTATCTATCTATATATCTATCTATCTATCTATCTATCTATCTATCTATCTATTTTTCTATCTGTCTATATGTCCGTTTGTATATACAGAAAGAGTGAGAGCTATATTAATTTGAATATATTATATGTGACATGGAGATGAAATATCTTTAGCAAGTCTCTGTTATGACCATCAGATGTGTTTTTGACATGTGTTTTCGGTATTTATTGAATCTGGTTGATTGGAATGTGTGTGCTGAATTCCTCTAAGAAAGAAAGAATAAAAAGCCAACCCCCCCCCCCCAAAAAAAAAACCAAGAACGAAAAAATAGCTTTACAGGAAGAAAAAAAAAAGTATTAGTCGTATGTTAGCGACAAAGCATTGACGTAGTTAGTAACTCACTCACAGTGTCATTGACATAATAATAATAATAACAATCATCATCACACCACCACCGCCGCCACCACCACAAACCATGATCATCATGATCGTGATGATGATGATGATGATGATGATCATCATCATCATCATCACAACCACGACTAACAACACCGACATCAATATCGTCTGTCTTTCGATATCGTCATCATTCATTTTAGTCATAATCGGCCATTTCAGTTATTGTCATCCACCATTCCTCCTCCTCCTCCTCCTCCTCCTCCTCATTATCATCATCATCATCATCATCATCATCATCATCACGTCGTCGTCGTCGTCGTCGTCGTCGTTATCGTCATCATCATAATCATCATTATCTTTAACATTCATCGCGGAAGGTGATGCGTAGGCAGATAAACAGAGTCGACAAACTTCGCTTACAAAGAACAACCGTTTGGTATGAATGTATAATCATATTTACATATTCATAGCAGATTCTACTTTCTTGTAACCGACGCGGGAAATGATCCCAACACACACACACACACATTTACAAATATGTATATATAACACACACATATATGTACGTATATATATGTATATATATATTATATATATATATATATACATATATATATATGTATATATATATATGTATATTATATATATGTATATAAGCATATCATCATCGTTTAACGTCCGTTTTCCGCGCTAGCACGGGTTGGACAGTTCGACCGGGGTCTGGGAAGCCGGGGGCTGCCCCAAGTTCCAGTCTGATCTGGCAGAGTTTCTACAGCTGGATGCCCTTCCTAACGCCAACCATTCCGCGAGTGTAGTGGGTGCTTTTTACGTGCCACCTGCACAGGTGCCAGGGGGTCCGGCATCGGCCACCATCGGTTGGTGCTTGTAACGTGCCACTGGCACGGAAGCCAGCCAAGGCGGCGCTGGCATCGGCCACGTTCGGATGGTGATTTTTATGTGCCACCGCGCACTGGAGCCAGTCGGCAGCGCTGGCATCGGCACGTTCGGATGGTGCTTTTTATGTGCCACCGGCACAGAGCCGTCGGAGGCGGCGCTGGCAACGGCCACGTTCGGATGGTGCTTTTTTGTTGCTACGGCACGGGAATCACAACTACTATTCCATTGATATTTATTTCGATGTTCATGTACTTGACTCAACAGGTCTCCTCAAGCACAGCAGGATGTTCTGGAATCCAAGGTACTTTGAATGGGCAGGGGCTATGCGGAACTGGTGCAGGAAGCAGCCCGGGTCTTTGCAGTCACAGCATATCTCTAGAGATCTCGGTCCTTCGCCATTGCCTCAGTGAGGCCCAATGCTCTGAGGTCATGCTTGACTACCTCATCCCATGTCTTCCTGGGTCTACCTCTCCCCCTGATACCTTCAACTGTTTGGGAATGGCACTTCTTCACACATCTCTCCTCATCCATCCGCAGTACATGACCATACCATCGCAAACGTCGCTCTTGCACACCACATCTGATGCTTCTTATGTCCAGCATTTCTCTCAGGGTGCTTACCCTCTGTCGTGCGCGCACACTGACATTACACATCCAGCGGATTATGCTAGCTTCATTCCTTTCAAGTCTACGCATGTCCTCTGCATGGCAGTTCGCACACATGCATCATACAATCTACCTTTCACTCTGAGTGAGAGACCCTTTGTCGCCAGTAGGGGTAGGAGCTTTCTGAACTTTGCCCAGGCTATTCGTATTCTAGTGGTGACACTCTCTGAGCATCCACCTCCACTACTAACTTGGTCACCCAGGTAGCGGAAACTATCAACTACTTTTAGTTTTTCCCCCTGGAGTGTGATGGAATCTGTTTTCTGAGTATCTGTGGTGTCTATTGTCCCTGTGCATCTGCCGCACATGAAAGCTATCTTATCAGTTAATTTCCCTTTGATGTTGCTGCACCTCTTATGCGTCCATAGCTTACACTGGGTGCATCTTATAGAGTTTCTACCTACACCTTTCCTACAGATCGAGCAGGGCTACCTGCCCGAGGGTGTGTGTGCTGAGTTCGCCTTTCTGCTTACTATAACTTTGGTCTTTGCTACATTTACTCTAAGGCCCTTTGATTCTAACCCTTGCTTCCACACCCGAAATTTCTTTTCTAGTTCCGGTAGTGATTCTGCTATGAGAGCCAGGTCATCAGCATAGAGGACCTCCCAGGGGCATCCTGTTTTGAATTCCTCTGTTATTGTCTGAAGGACTATGATGAATAAAAGGGGACTGAGGGCTGAGCATTGGTGTACACCTACTTCTACCCGGAATTCTTCACTATACTCGTTGCCAATCCTAACCTTGCTGACAGCCTCTCTGTATAGGGCCTGTACAGCCCTTATTAGCCATTCGTCAATCTCCAGTTTCCGCATCGACCACCAGCTAAGGGATCGGGGGACCCTGTCAAAGGCTTTCTCCAAGTCCACAAAAGCTATGTAGAGGGGTTTATCTTTAGCTAGGTACTTCTCCTGCAGTTGTCGGACCAGGAATATAGCATCCGGCACAAAACCGAACTGCATCTCATCTAAGCAAATTCTCTCCCTAATGAGATGGGTTATGACCCTCTGTGTGACCTTCATCACCTGATCCAACAGTTTAATACCCCTGTAGTTATTTCTATCTAGAGCATCACCCTTACCCTTGTAGCAGTTGTCTATGGTGCTGCTACGCCAGTCATTGGGTATGACTCCATTATGAACTACCTGGTTTACAATGCGGGTGACTAGGCCATAGCCCACATAGCCAGCTGTTTTAAGCATCTCAGCAGTGATTCCTGATGGGCCGGGGGCTTTACCTGGTTTCATATCCTTAATTGCCTTAACTACAAGGGAGCTGTCTATTCGGATAGCTGGTCCCTCTACTGGGTCAACATTTGGCAGGCTCTCCTCCTCCCATTCATTCTCCACATTCAGCAGTCTTTCATAATGGCTTCTCCAAGCCTCTTTCTTTTCACCAACATTAAAAGCAAGTGCACCATCATCCATGCGGACACATTTTTCTCCTGTAACATCACTATTTTCTCTCACACACTGTCTGGCAATACCTCAGCTCTTTGGTCCTCACGTCGCTGGACATTGGCAAACTTCTTCTTTTCTGCTACATCTTTGGCTATGTATACCTGCCGCCCAGCGTCCCTTTTGGCTACCTGGTACAGTTCCCTGTTTCCCCCATCCCTCCAGGCTTTCCAGGCCTGTTTCTTTGCACTAATGGCTTTGTCTACTGCACTATTCCACCACCACGTAACTCTAGGTCTGGAAGGGACTGTACCATATAGATATATAATATATATATATATATATATATATATATATATAATATATATATATATATATATATATATATATATATTATATATATATATTATTATATATATACTATCATTTTCTAGTTTCAGCTCAGAGCTGCGGCCATGCTGATGTACCGCCGTTATATATATATATATATATATATAGTATATATATATATAATATATATATATTATATATATATATATATATATATATATATATATATATATATATATATATATATATATATATTATTTATATAATGTATATATAATACATAATATATGTACATATATATACATACACATACACACATATATATATATAAACATATATATATATGTAGATATATATGTATATATATATCTATATCTATATTATATCTATTCTCTATATATATATTATTTATGGATGTATATATATGTCTCTGAATAAGCAAGAAAATATGATTATCATGTTCTGAGAGTTTTCCAATAAATTCTCAACACTTACTGAATTGCTTCCTTTCCTGTTGAAATTCTTCCAATATTATAATATCCTTCAAACTTCTGAAATTTCATTTCAAGAAATACAAAAGAACCTTTAGAAATTCTAAGCCTATATGAATATAAATTCGTATTCAGCCGACAGGCAACAAACTCGATGCTTTGTGTGCAGAACTTTGGGAGACAACCACAAACTAGGTGGCGCTGAGCATTTGCGTTTATTATCACAATCGTTTAGAAGATGTATCTCACTTTTGCTGATAGTTTGCATTTTATTTTATTTTATCAAAGTCAGAAGGACTAGAGGCAAAAGCTGACCTTTGTTAGAGTGGAAATCAAGAGTTAAATGATTGTAACAACATACCATAATACATTTGGTATTTGTGCGATTCTCAAACGATTCTGTCAGCACACCGCTGAGCGAGAAGCTATAAATATATCAGCATAGCTAATAGGTCGACGGTATATTTACAAACATCTCCTCTATTAATCCGGAGGGAACGTTCTAACCGATATATACA
>NW_021836818.1:15000-35000 GCF_006345805.1 Octopus sinensis | reverse complement strand
GCAAAGACATAAATAGATACGTTTCGATACCACATGCACATTTTACAGGAACATTTTACACAGAGAACTCCAATCTAAAAGTAAATTTAAATCTTAACGTACGTGATTTACAGAAGATACATCGTAATAAAACAAAGCGATATTAAACACAAAAATAGAATACGAAAAAGAAATAACAATACAACATCGCAACAAGAAAACGACTTGAAATGCGAACAAAATAATAAAAAAATAAGAACGTAAAACACGAACAGGGGTACAAAATACAGAAAAACCAAACTCAAGAACAAATACAGAATGCTGATCAAGAGAATCGTATCCAGGACAAGACAAACGAAAATATAACTAAAGCAGAAATGTCAAAAAGATTTTAAGAATATACCATTCTGAAGATGGGATATTTAAGAATGACAATAACCTAACGACAGAAATAATGCAAGAACTAAGATCAATAGAAGATGTTTGTATGGACAAGGAAAGACTCTCCAAACGAGAAAATTAAACGCCGAAGTAGCAGCAATAACAGCGCAGTCGTGAAAGCGACATGAAAAGTCGGTAGGATGAGGATAAATCAAATTCGTTTCGCAACAGCAACAGTAGTACCTTGGAAACCAGGAACTCCCTCATATATTCCTTTACAGGAACATCAAAAACGCGATCAAAGCAAAGATACAAAACAAGAGCCTTTGTCTGTGAATTCTTAATGAAATTTTTAACGAAAAAGAAACAGAAATAAGAAAGAAGAGACGAAAATAAAAGGGAACGTATTGAGGCATTAGATTCTTGCAAAATTGCAAAAGAATCCGTCGCTGTAAAACATGACCACACTTCGCAGAAAACAAAGAATTCGATTCCAGCGCAAAAACGATTTTAACAAGATGTAATTTACATTATTTATATTATTTACATTTGACGGATATTTGTCCTCATCTTGTTTGTTGTTAACACAACGTTTCGGCTGATGTACCCTCCAGCCTTCATCAGGTGTCTTGGGGAAATTTCGAACCTGGGTTCTCATTCCTAAGGTATTTTTCGATGTTATTATTATTATTATTATTATTATTATTATTATTATTATTATTATTATTATTATTATTATTATTATTATTATTGTTGTTATTATTATCATCATCATCATCATCATCATCATCATCATCATCATCATCATCATCATTATTATTATTATTATTATTATTATTATTATTATTATTATTATTATTATTATTATTATTATTATTATTGAGTGAGAGAGCAGTGCATGCCATCAAAGTGATATTGGGGTAAAATATACGAAGCCCAGTATACCCATCATGACTACCCGTCTGCTAAGGGTACACCAAGCACATGCATCACAACCATATGTGCGCGACATGATGATCTTATGTCAAGATAAACAGTGCATGACCTTGCAGGTGGGGCCCAGTTAGAATTTTCTTTTCCTCGAGTAGCCCATCCCACTCAAAAGGTCCCTGAATAAGGATTGTTTAAGGATGTTGAACGAACCACCCGTGTTTCCAAAGGTGAATTATCCAAACCTCTAAGAATTTCTTTCAACACAAGACTATGATGCTCCCCCACTACTTCTGTTTGTGATCAGAGATGCACATATCGTCAGCCACCGAGGGACATGCTCAACTGGTTAAGGTCAAAAGGTTATTATTATTATTATTATTATTATTATTATTATTATTATTATTATTATTATTATTATTATTATTATTATTCAATTCTCTGCTTGGGATATCGAACTCGGAATCTTGAGATTAGTAGCCGGCACTCTTAACCAGTATGCCATATGTCCACGGGCATAATTCCTCATCTCTTAAATATAGAACTGTTGATGTATTTTTGTAGAAAAAGGAAACAGCCCAAGAATGAGAATGATTTGGAGATGTACAGAGAGCGAAAGGATCCCTCGGAATCACAGTGTTAGAACCAAAGACAGTCGTAATGCTTGAGCAATCGTAAGAAGCCATGTCAGTTCAAGAAACAGACCAAACACTACAAAAAGGAGGGCTGGTTGGGGGGGGGGGTAGGGAACCCCAAATATTGAACAACAGTATGACATTAACAAAATGATAAAATTCCCCACAGGTTGAAATGTTTAACACGTTCCTATACGAAGTAAAGAGGATTAATTAAAACACTATTATTATGATGGAAGGAAAAGAGGAAAGAGAAAGCTTACAAATAGTTATTAATGAAGAAGCCTCAATGTAAGAAATAACCAAAATGTTCTCACTGCTCATCTAGCTTCAATGCAGGAGAAAATACGAAATTATCTAATTTCTCGCTGGTTGAATACAATATTATTGTACCCATTGGATATGTTGCAACATTTTAATCGTCAATCGTTTGGGCAAGAGTGTTGATGTCAGTTGGGCAGCTTTATATCATATCGTGTTAATTGCGTGCAAGAAGGCTTTCTTGGCCTAAGAACACATCCCAGTGATTGAGCAATGCAACAGTCTATTGCAATAGGGGCAGTACATGTCCAATATAATGTGACATATAAAGAAATGTGTATATATAGATATAAATATGAATATATATATATATATATATATATATATATATATATATATATATATGGTGGTTGTCTACTCCTTATGCAGAGTTTGACCACCTCCTGTACCTACACCTTAGAACCCATCATAGCATCTGATGTAGCTTTTTACACCAGACAATCCTTTGAAAAGACACCCGCATAGATTGCATGTCCGATTTGGATCATCAAGAGCTGCGGTTAAGTTCTGATCTCTGTGGATCTTAAAATATCTTTTGAGGCCTCCGTTAGATTTTCAGACTTTATAGGATACACGGCATTGAAAGGTGTGCAAAGGTATATAGGCAGAACAGTTGGTGGAGTTTCGTCTTCCACGCAAATGAGATTTGAGCGCAGAAAAAGAAAGGTCTGTCATAAACTGTGCACACAAAAAGGTCATTGTGATTCACCTTCTTGATTGTAACCTTCTTTAAATCTCTGGTGAGTCTTGCATGCATTATTCTGGCCTCTTCAGACGCTTTCATTCCACTCCACACTTTTGTTTGCTATCCAGCTCGATCCGAAGTAAGGGTTTCTATGTCCTCTGGATCTATTCCAAGTGACCTCATGGAAGTCCTTACGCCGTCCTTAAACCTTTTGTTTAGGTTTACGCCGATAGCGTTTCCCCTCTGCAAGCTCACCATAAAACAGGTGTTTGGTTGTGCGTTCATTCACCATTCGAACAATATGACCACACCACCCCATTTGGTTTCTCAAAATCATATATATATACATATATATTTAAAGTGTTAATCATATTGATGGTGTTACAATTCCATACTTTCCGGTATGTATAATGAATTTTTCAGGTTAAATCTTACTGCTCCAAATGGAAGGATCCAAAATTCCGAATGATATACACCAGGATTTGGAAAGATGGAGACATTTGATTGTTTCATTATATGTTTTCACAGTATAATACGCCGACTCATTTGCAGTGAAATTAGTAAATATAAAACGTAAATTATGTAATATTTATCCGAATATTTAATTTAATTTCGGTTTCACAGACTGAATATTCTGTTGTTAGGTCGTTTGTTGCACAGATTTCAATCCGTTAATAAACCAATTAAAACCTTCCACCTTTAATAATGTAATTCACCATAAAACACTGAAATATTTAAATATTTAAATATCAACTAAAAATCGTCAGGCTTCTACTGTTTATCTGACAAAAACAATCTCTTATCAAATTTCTAGAAAACTCTCAACATCTTCCTTGTAAAAATAATTGTTTTACTCTAATTAAATTTATTGATAGATTTTCAGTTAATGCCTGATAATTTTTATACAAGCTTATATGGAACACATATTAGTGTACTTATAAATTTATATGTGTGTGACTAAGTACATCCACGGGTATGTGAAATACTATAAAGGTATGTTCTTGGTTTATTAAAATAATCTCCACTTCTAGAGGTTCTGTCAGAATTATCAAATGGCAATTACCAGATCCACAAGAGCAGGGGAGATAATCTCAAAGATTAAGAATTTCTCCAAAACTGGTGTGTTATTTAGGAAGAAATCCATACATATCTGTATGTGTGTGCGTGTGCGCAGAGGAGCACATTTGGAAAAGGTGTATCAGTTACTCGATGTAAAACGTAGACTAAAGAATTCACGTAACAGATGATATTACGTCACCGTTTCTCCCAGTTTCGACTTTACTGCTTTACACCACGAAAATAAGGGACGAAAATAGTAAAACGAAACAGCGAGTAAAGATTATCTTAAAACTTTTTTTTTTCACATCTGTTGCTACAATATGTATACGTGCAGACAGACATAAACAAATATTCGATCAGGTGGTCTTAGGATGGAAACACGCTGCACACATAGAAACCAGACAACTAGGACACTCACAGACACACGCTCTCACACTCACATACACCTGTGTGCGTGTATATATGTATATATATATATATATATATATATATATATATATATATATATATATATATATATATATATATATGTATATGCATATATATATATATATTATATATAAATCATATGTATATAAATATATATATATATATATATATATATATATATATATATATACATATATAAATCATATGTATATAAATATATATGTGTATATGTGTGTGTGTGTGTGGTAGGAATGAGATTGAATATGAAGACAAAACTTCCTGATTAGATTACTATTTATTCCAAAGGTTATCTCCGTTAGGATTTCGATTTTTATCCTATACACAAACATTGATTGGTCGGTCATATAATATCGCTAATTCATTTTCGCCTGAACGTTTTTACTCTGAGCGAATTCGGGGTTAGAAATCTATATGTTGCCCCCTGTGCGACTAGCATATAATAATATATATACATTCATGCATACATGTTTACGCATATACACCTATACATTTATGTATATATACCTATATACACATACATTAATAATAATAATAATAATAATAATAATAATAATATAATAATAATAATAAAATAGTAATAATAACAATGACAGTAATAATAATAACAATAATAATAATAATAATAATAATAACAAAAATGATAATAATAATAATAATAATAATAATAATAATAATAATAATAATAATAATAATAGTAATAATAATAATGATGATGATAATAATAATAATTATAATAACAATAATAAAAAGTAATAACAATAATAATAACAGTAATAATAATAGTAGTAATAGTGGTAGTAGTAATAGTAGTAGTGGTAGTAGTGGTAGTAGCAGCAGCAGCAGCAGAAGTAGTAGTAGTAGTAGTAGTAGTAGTACTAATACTACTACTACTACTACTACTACTACTACTACTACTACTACTAATAATAATAATAATAATAATAATAATAATAATAACAATAACAACAACAACATTAATAATCATAACAGTCTTTTGACCTACCATTTCTTCGTTATGATCAAACTTCAAGAATTCTTAGTATTTTCCCTGCTTGAAAGATTTTTTTTGTTTTTGTATTGAGTCATTTCCTATTTTGTACATAGGAGCTTATCTGACCAATCCTTACCAAAATTTAATCAACGTTTACAGACAGGAAATTTATGGCTAATTGTATAGAATCATTTCGATTTTGTTTTCAACGTCATTTCTCTACCCTTGTTGCTTTAAGCGTGACGGCTACTTCTCTACAAGACATTCAGAATCGTACCACTACAAAATCTTGCGCACACGTACGCTGAGAAACACTTACACGCACGTGCGCGCGTGCGGTTAGGTGTGCGCGTGTGTGCTTTGAAGGTCCTGCTGCAGGTCGGGCACTGGTGGCCCGCTGAGACTAAAGCAAGAAGTTGGCTCTGGACTTGCGTATCACGTTTTCTTTGCGCCTCTTCATTCCTGTTCTGTTCGTAGGAACTGACATGTCTGTTGGTGCAGCCTCGCCAGGTAGGGCGGTCTTGGCTTTGCGTTTCTCAGGAACAGTTCAGGGACCTATATATACGATGCCATCAATGTCAGAGATGCTGGCGAAGGGGACCCGTTAAAAATTTCTTTTTGAACGTTTTCTTCTAAAATGGTGCCGACTCTCCTGGCGACCTAAATCAGTAACTGGTTTCTTTATCCAGTTATAAATAAGTGAAACACCTTTTACTTACCAACGTAGCGTTCTTGAATCTGGATTGAAAAATATAACTTACACCACTTGTCTACTAATATCAACTATACCAACACAATCAGTACAGCATCACAAAACTGTTTAAGATGACCTAAGTACTCTTCTTTTTTAATTTGATTTCAACTTTACATTCAAAGCACGATCTACTTCTGTGCTATGTCAAACACCGTGGTTACTCTTCTATCGGCTATATAACAGTTATAAAATACTAGGACGAAACTTACACCAACTTGAACAAATTTTTAGCAAAAATAACTTTTGGCAACAAACATCTTGCTTTATAAAAAAAATGGTCTGCTTTCGTGCTATTAATCCATCGTCTCAAAAACTTTGAGAATTGGCCAAAATCTGCCTTAAGAGAGATTAAAAATATTGTAAACAAACTGCTGCCACCATCATTAAATTCTCCTATATCTCCACGTTTTAACTAATCCGAATAAGAGATATTTTGCAACCACAGTTCGTAAAAACTTTTTCACATTTTCCAAACTGTCATTGAGTGACAGGCCATTTTTGGCATACATACAGACAGACAGGCAGACAGACAGACAGGTAGACAGTCAGCCAGCCAGACAAGTTGATAGATATGTAACAGGTCACTACTTAGAATCTAATGTGAAGTTTTTTGTTTGTTCAGTTAGAAGAATTTAGCGAACAGCTTAGGATGTGTGAAATCTTGTCAGAGCATGTTGTGGATATGAGGAAGTCCGCGATAATCTAACCAAACAGCAACAAAACATCATCTTCGATGGATGTCAGCAAAAATTCTCACGAATCCGAAATTGTTGATGGAAAATCATTCAAAGGTTGATTAAAGAAAGTAGTTTATAAAAATGGCAGAAAACAACTCGATGGGGACAGACAGCATGTGGAGAAGACAGACGCATACAGAGAGAGAGAGAGAGAGAGAGAGACAGAGAACAATGTCGGACGGCGATTGTCAGACAGGGCTAGACAATCACTGGTCAGTAAGACGCTTCTGTAACAACCAAGGGTCGGACAACTACTAACTCACAAGTACATTATGACACTTGTACATGGTACAACTGAATGACTGAGTGTACTCACAAGTTCACCATGGTACAAGAGAATAAACACCAGAGGGCACTCATATTCATTTACTTTCTCCATCACCCTCCCCACTGAGTCTCTCTTTTATCTCAACGCCATCACAGAAACTATTCAACTAAGTTACTAGGCCAGTGCAACGTTCACATCGTTAATTCTATTTCTTCTCTAGATTGTCAAAACTCTTTGCAACGGACATGTCCGATTTCAACAGTTAACAATAAAATGGAAGATAAACTTAAACGACAATCTACGGCTTTCATCATTTGTTTCGTTAATCTCATTGTTAAATTGGGCAATTGACCTCCGAACGAAACTAAATACGCAGCCCTGCTTCCAAAACGCTACGCATGACTTCGGAAAAGTCCCGGAACAACGAACCAAAGAATTTCCCATCTTATTGTTATAGACAGATAAATAATAGAGAGATACAAAGGGATAGATAGATAGATAGATAGAAACATAGATAGATAGATAGATAGATAGAAACATAGATAGATCAATAGATACATACATACCTACATACATACATAGACATAGATAGATAAGTAGATATAAAGATAGATAGATACATAGATAGATAGATACATAGATAGATAGATATATAGATAGATTGATAGATATATAGACAGATAGGTAGATAGATAGATAGATAGATAGATAGATAGATGGATGGATAGATAGATAGATAGATAGATAGATAGATAGATAGATAGATAGATAGATAGATAGATAGATAGATAGATAGATAGATAGATAGATACATGGATAGATGGATAGATATGATTGTGTAATTATGTATGTATTTATGTACTTATCGATTCATAGAAAGTTACGTGGACATGTAGCTGTAGTGATTGATAGATGTAGGCTAATATATGCAATCCTATGCGAACAGGTATCAATGTATGGGATAATGCAATGAAATCGCGATAGATCTTTCGTTACTTAGATACACTAACCGATAGACATCGAGACAGCAATCATACCAAGAGATTGCACCCCGCGTATATACTTGCACAAATCCATCCATCCATCCATCCATCCATCAATCCGTCCATCATTTCACACACACACACACACACATGCATATGTAAATACATGTTTGTAGATATACATAAATTTATCATTTAAAGGCGCACAAACTCACAGATTAATACACACACATTTATATGGGTATATATAAATATACAGAATACAGAAAAATAAGCACACATATGTATATAATTACTCACACGTTAAGACTTCAAACAATAGCTATGTATTTATATATGCACACACACACACACACAAACACACACACACACATATATATATATATATATATATATATATACAGACGTAAATATATATATATATATATTTAAATATACATATATATTATGTATGTACGTATACACACACATACCTATGTGTAACAAACATCTCTCTATATATAAACGGCAGTTTGTCTGTGCGTGTTTCTGTGTGTCTGTTTGCTTGTACCCTCACGCTGACCACGGCTTTCAACCGATTCTGATGAAACTTGACACACACATACCCCAATGTCATAATTCAAAACTAACGCAGTTCCCCCAGTTCTGAAAAAAATCGATAAAATCGACATGGGGTCGAGAATCAGAAACAAACCACAGACTGTCTAGGGGACGCAACTCAACCTTTTTTAACTCAAAAGAAAATTTACCATCATTTTTTTGCTATTTTTTGGCTATAACTCTCTAAAAATGCTTTATAGTTATTTCCCTTACAAACCTGAGCAACGCCGGGCGATACTGCTAGTTTATTTATAAACGCATAAACCACACGATTATTTATTGGATACATACACGCGGTCGTTCGCACATACACACAAATGTATATGTGCATATAACACGTGTACACACACACACAAACACACACACACACACCACACACACACACACACACACACACACACACACACGTATATATATATATATACATATATAAGATATGTATTTATAACAGACTGACATTCGTAATCCGGTGCATCGTTATGCCATGAAATGAGGGCCAATTAAAGAAAATTCTCTCCTTAATTTAACAAGCCACAAGGCATTTTGATGTTAAACTTCTGTCGGGCAATACTGGGATGAAACAGAGGAATGTAACCATTCCAAACGTTGAGTCTATGTATCTCCACGTTGCTTCTTGTTCTACCACCTCACCACATTCTTCACACACAATATCATTATATAACTTATTTCATAAAATATTATATATATATATGAAATATATATAATTTATTTAATGTAATACGTAGCTTAATCGATTTATAATCATTAAGGAACGATTAGACTTATTACGCACTTCTACACACACACACACACACACACACACACACACTCACACATTATGGGCTGGACTTAGCAGCCATTTGTTCGGTATTATAAATTTAGTGTACTAACTTAAGCAGAATACTCAAGGAAATAATACTTGATTATAAATATAGAATCGTATTGGTCTCAAGTTATGAAACGAGGGCAGATAATTCGGGAGAATGGATAAGTCGGTTACGTCGACCTCAAAGTTCACCTGGTACTTCTTATTTTATCGATTCCGGAAGGATGAAAAGCAAAACTGTCTTCGGCAGAATCTGAACACAGAACTTACAGACAGACGAAAGGTCGTTAAGTATTTTATTTGTCGTGCTAACGATTCCGCCAGCTGGCCGATTTATAAACATATAATCATAGTCTGTGTGTTCTCTCTCTCTCTCTCTCAAACACACACACGCGCGCGCGCACACCAGTTATATATATATATATATTAGAGACAAGTGGCAGCATTTCTCATAAAGACGTATTGTTATGTGATGAATTGAAAAGCGTGTGTGTATATATATATATATATATATATATATATATATATATATATATATATATATATATATATATATACATATATGTTCACGTTAAATGTTCACATAAGCACAATTGAGAAGATTTATATCAACGCTTACTCGACCGCTACAACGATGAAGGTGAAGCGAGTTTTGGAGACGAGATCTGGGTCCATCACTTTGAGCCAAAATGCAAAAAGCAGTGTATGGAGTGACAACATACGGAATCGTCAGCGAAAAAGTAATTCAAGACATGACCTTCCACAGAAAATATAATGTTACCCATGTTTTGGGACTCCAAAGCACCTATATTAGAACTTTACCTGGGGAAACGGGTTTACAGTCACCAGTGCAGGGTACAATAAGATGCTCGCCAACAAACTGAAACCAAAAATTCGAACTAAACACCGTGGTCTATTGTCAAATCAAGTATTATTGTTGAACGTCAGCGCACGCCCACATACGTCCGAAATTGCCGGCCTTGTGCCAAAATATGAAACCAATAATTAGACTTGCATATAACTGTGCGAAAACACATGTTTAAGTAGCGACTATGGAAATCTGAAATTCTGCGAGAATGAAAAAAACAACAAAATGTTAATCAGATCAACCAAAGTCTATAACTTTCCTTCTATACATTGGACAGTAAATAACACATAAACCTTCTCAACAGCAACCCACATCGATGGACAGGATTATTGTTTTCCGAATTCGAACAAAGATCGAGGTTTCAGTTGTATTGATCGTAGGTTTTTTATTGCAAGATTTTAACATTTTGTTGCGTGATTTTATGATTTGAAGAATACGTAAGAATGAATATGCAACATGGCCTTACTCTACACATACATATCTTATTGAAGAAGGCGACCCATTAACTTTATAATGGTGACTTTTTCTTTACGTTTAGTCTACCCCTATCACTTTTGATGAGAGATCACCAATGTCTTTTTACACGAATAGAGAACCATTTTATTCCACATCATAATGGTGTATTGTTAAAAGAAAGTATGTAAGTCATTGACGGTGGGGGGACCCACACGTCACGAAATAAGGAAGCTGGCGGAAAGAGCAAATTTATACACAAATTTGTAAGTAACGGAAGAAATTGTAGATATCAGTTATAATTTTGTTCGAGTTCCCGTTCTCTGCAAACGCTATTGTAAAGTAAGACGAGATTGATTGGTAGAAGGCATTAGAATATTCTCACTAAAAGAGAAAGACTAATTATATACTTCTCCGAAAAGACAGTTTGCTAATTGGAAATTTAGTTGAAAGTAAAGCGATAATTGTTCAAAGAAAACCTGTATATATTACAATATAAACTTTATTTTAAGAACGTAACTGATAGGCGCAGGAGTGGCTGTGTGGTAAGTAGCTTGCTTACCAACCATATGGTTCCGGATTCAGTCCCACTATGTAGCATCTTAGGCAAGTGTCTTCTGCTATAGCCCCGGGCCGACCAATGCCTTGTGAGTGGATTTGGTAGACGGAAACTGGAAGCCCGTCGTATATATGTATATATATATATGTATGTGTGTGTTTGTGTGTCTGTGTTTGTCCCCCTAGCATTGCTTGACAACCGATACTGGTGTGTTTATGTCCCCGTTACTTAGCGGTTCGGCAAAAAGATACCGATAGAATAAGTACTGGGCTTACAAAAAGAATAAGTCCCGGAGTCGAGTTGCTCGATTAAAGGCGGTGCTCCAGCATGGCCGCAGTCAAATGACTGAAACAAGTAAAAGAGAGTAAAAGAGTATAGCATAAAGGTTGAGCATAAACTAAATAACCTTCAGTGACGTTATTTGGGGAACCAGAACGGGATTTTACCAGTCTTTTGTTTTTGTTTTTTTGGATGATAAGAGACCTTCTTTCCAAATACTCTCAATTAAGGTTTCTCAATCACAAACACGCCTGTTGATAGACCTTTGAAAGCATAATTGCACATACATATAATAGGCATGATATAGATATACCTAAGTGGTTTCGAGTTAGACAGAAATATCAGAGTAAGCGTACTCCGATCATTATTCAGCGCCGATGTTATGTTAAGCAAAAAGATAGCACGATTCCTCATGCATAAGAAACGAAGCAAATTTTGGTGATGGGTCTGACTCCTGTTTTCACGTATATATATATATATATATATATATATATATATATATATATATATATATGTGTGTGTGTGTGTGTGTTGTGTATTACCACGTGTGTATCGTTGGTGATTTTCTTCTCCGTCTTCCCTTCCTTGGACCTTGCCTTTTTCTATGTTTCTGTACTGGGCTTACAAAGAATAAGTCCCGGGGTCGATTTGCTCGACTAAAGGCGGTGCTCCAGCATGGCCGCGGTCAAATGACCAAACCAAGTAAAAAAGTAAGTAATATATAAATATATATATATGCGCAAGTTCAGAGCGAACTCCTTTGTCTTCACTTCCAACAAGTCCACCAATCCCCAACCTGCTGCAGAGCCTTCCGATCACGCATACACAACTGGATACGCGACGTAACCCGTCCTCCTTTGCTGCCCTGTGATGTCTTTGGTCATCGCCGACAACGACGGACGAACAAAAAAGTAATATGCGACATTCTACTATTATGGTATTTTATTACATTCCACACCTGATTTAGCTTATCGTGAGCAATTGTTGCATATAGTTCGGTTTGCTGACATTTGCTTTAAGACAGAAGAATGTGAAACTCAAAGAGTCATTTATTGACTTTCCACAGGAGAAGAGAAAAGTTTTCTGCCAGTATTGATAAAATGATATCCACAAAATTGGAAGTAGATAGAATATTATTGAGTGGATGCTGTTTGCATTGTTATAATAATGCCGCTGTCATGACGGATCGTCAGCCAAGTGTTGAGCAAAAAATTTTAACAAAAAAGTCTTAAAGCTGTGTTTATAGACTGTGACAACCAGAGTTTGAACTTGGCATGTCTTCATAATACAAGTCGGGAAACAAGCAAATTTCTATTTTGATATTACTGAAGACATTTATAATTTCTTTTTTTTTTTTTTTTTTTTTCATTCAGCAAGTCTTTAGAATAAATTGCTGGGTGTTTAAGAATTTGTCAAGCATGAATCACATATACTGTGGAATGAAAGCGATGAGATAGCAAACTCTGTAGATGGGAATTCTAGATGAATTGGTCGGACTGATAAAATAATTAAGAGAATGAAACAAAAAGTGTGCTATTGATATTTTGTGACGCATTCTTACGTGGATTTTCTTTGCATTGCATATTTTGTAGAAATTTTGTTTTAACGTCCACCAATCGAAAGCAGAAACATCTTGTAGAGACGCAAATGAAAATTAGAGAAGCTGCTGCTGCTGCTGGTGTTCATACTTCGAAAGAGAAATTGTCAGAATCATATGAAATGTTCTGTCAAGCAGCACTTAAAGCGGGAAACAATCAAAATGTAACATGGGGATTGACCACTCAAAGAAGGAAATATGGTGTAATCGAGTGCATGGAGAAAATGCACAAGATTCAGAATTGACTGCTGAACAGGAAATTTGTTGCATCACGAAGGATGATATTGATCGTTAGATTATAGAAATAACCGGAAGATTTCCTCGCTGACGAGATTTAGATCCACAATTTAGATATATAATAGATGTGCAAAATTATTTGCCGTAGATTTTGAGGAAATTTGCAAGAATATGTCGACTTAAAACGAAAACATTTTTATTGAAGGATTAGAATTGTACAAAGAAATTAAATTCTCTCCAATGTTGGTAAGTTAGAACAAACTGATTTCTTTGAAACATATTTCACCACAGATTTACTAACGATTGTATTTCCTTTGGGGAACATGATTTCCCAAATTTTGGAATTGTATTACAGATTATATGAACAACTGTGTTTTCTGTTATCGGTTGGGAACTGTTCTCCAAGAAACTGAAATTAATTCTGACATACTTCAAAATCTCAATGATTCAACGACGAATTAATAACTTGCTAATACCCAGTATTGAAAACTACTTTCAAAATACCATAAATGTTGATAGATAATGGATACATTTGCTTCAGTGAAAGCATGAATGCTTCATATATAATATAACCATTAATACTAGTTTACTAGCAGTACGAGATCTAATTAATTATAAGTACAGTGTGTAAACTAATCAAATATATTTGTAAATTTAAGTAATATATTACACAGCTGTTTCATAATCCATGTATAACATTAATGACCAGCTTCGAATTTGACATGGGATAACCAGGGATGTAACAGAAAGATTCCTTTAGTAAACTGGCTTTGAACAATACCGGGTGGCATAAATATCGACAAGTTATTCACAACTTAAATAGATACTCTTGGTCTTCATTTCTTCCAGGCTTGCAGTTGTGAAATTGTGCGATATTGTAAGGTTGTAACTAACAATTTATGATAATGTCATTCAGGAGGTAATTACTCGCGAAACAAATATATACTGGAGTAAAGATTGTTTGCCAACATACCAAAGCAGTCCTGGTTTAGGACGAATGTTGCTGTAATTTTAGCCCCGGGAAACATCGCCTCCAGCTGGCTATACTATGACACGATCTGTGTCCTTATATCTTCGAACAAGGGAATCTAGCACCCCCACTCAGCTCAAAACAATATCTGTGTATCACGATTTCCGGGTTATTTCCCTTCATCAGCACAGAATAATTGTTCGGCTAGAGACGATGTCTCCTGGGGCTAAATTACAGTAACATTCGTCCTAAACCAGGACTGCCATGTTATGTTGGCAAAACTCTTTACTCCAAAGTATTGTTGCTGAATATCTCTCGTTGTGTGATTTAAAAATAGTAAATATATACCGATCAGAATACTTGAAGTAGAGGTGCCAAATGCATAACTGGTCCATGACATTGGGAAACTTGCTGCGCTGTTGCATATATATATATATATATATATATATATATAATATATATATATATATATATATATATATATATATATATACAACAATTGCAGCGTGGAAGGTTTAAATTTAAATGTTGAAGTGAATCTAACGGTTTTTGCGTGTTTCTTAAATGGCTTATAAACACCTTCCACGCTGCAGTGGTTTTCGTTCCAGCACATGATCTCAGATCAGGTCACTTGCTATGCAAGTACATCTATATATGTATGTATACACACAAGTATATACATGTGTGTATCTATGTATTTATGTATATATATGTGCATACAGGTATAATAAAAACTCAGAAAAAAAACCCTGACTAATATAAGCAACATTACAGCATTAATGTTTACGCAGTGGAAAAGAGATCAATGTATTGGGTGCAGTATTTCTTTGTCGATGTCGGACGAAGGAGAATTATAAGGGAAAAGCAATTATGTCAATGATGAAACATAGTGGGAAGGCAGACAAGACGGAAGGGAAGTTATTGTTCTCCAGTTGAGGAGAGTGAACGTCTGCTAATGGCGTAGGTAAGTATGGAAGTGTATATTGAAGTATGTGTGAATAATTGAGACTGAGTGGATGCCGGTCTGAACGAATAACTAATAATGAATAACTAGTGGACTATGGGAGTAATCTTATGTAAGCTTTGTTTGCTTGTGAGTGAGTATGTGTGAGCGTGTGTGTGTGTGTGTGTGTGTGTGTGTGTGTGTGTGTAACTGTGGGAAATGATTGTGTATGAAAAGGTTTGGAAATGATACGATAAAGGCGTCGTAGATTGTCGATATGGGTGTAGATTAGCAGCAGACGGTGTAAGGACACGAATGTCCAGTGCATGTAGTGGTGGTGATAACTCACACCCATCGGGTCTCTAGTTTGTCGATAGGGAAATGGCCTGTAAATACACAGGGTAGCTGCGAATACTCAATAAGCAGTCCTGGACAAGACAAAATCATGTGCTGCTCTTTGGCAAGGCATAGCACCCTTTAACCACACTCGTGGCTAAAATCTTGAAACCCTGAAAAGAACGAAAGTGCCACTATGATTGGAAAGCAGGATGGTATGAAGGAATTGAATGCAAGACATAAAACATGTTTTGTCTTGAGTTTTCTCTTCATTTGCAGAACAAATTACAGGTTTGTGAAACTTGGTGTAGGAAACCCGCCAGTTTGACTGGCATTAGAATCTTATATAAGACCTGCGACCCTTGGCGAGAAATCAGGAGTTGAAAAACATTGTCCAAACTCGACCAGTTGTGACTTAGTAGTGTCAAGTTGTGTAGCGACGGATTTGTCCATCACTTCATATAAATTGTTTCAAAATTTGTGAATATTTTTTACTTACTATTTTCTTTACACTTCTGTTTTCCTTATTTATTTCTGAGGTTATTGTCAATTTCTAACACGATGCATTTTTTGGTCACTTTATAGAAATCATATTCAGATAAAAACGGATGCCTCTTCAGATGTGACTCGCATGCCGGACATCTTCCTATTAATTATACGCATGTCAGCCATTATGCCATTAATTCTATGAGCTCTATATTAGGAAAAACTTGTTAAAATTTACCATTATTGCACAGTTTTATGTTTTCTACCAGAATGGGGTATTATCGATGAATATATTGATTGGATAATTTTGCCTAAAAATGATGAATTGAAAACAGATAAATTTGAGAAGAGATGAACGATTAGAAATCGTTGATAAAAAATATAACGAATCTAAAATGATATCAGATAAAAGAAAGAAATTGACTCGACAGACACGATGTATGAAAGAGTATAGAAAATGTTTATAGGAAACAGTATATAGCCATTGAAGATCTAAATTTATACTTTCATTGAAGATGTAAATTTCTAAACCACAACAGTAACCATGATGATGGCAATACGCTTGTATATGCTAATATTTGTACATATGTACGTGTTAATTGTTCGAAATTTAACTATTGGAAAATATATGAACATTACGTTATCATTTAATCATATTATACGCATTTTCATTGGTGGAAATAATAATTAAAGGTTATTTTATTGATGTTTTCAAGATTTACCATTCAAAATAAATATTTCAACATTCTTTCATGGAAGAGTATTTAAAATTTTTCAAATAGAAATAATGGTTAATTTTTTTTCTCTTTAATTGCAATATTAAACATTTGTCAGTTCCATCTATAAACATTTGCCATTTGGAATTATTTAGAATTATGGTCAAACCTTTTAAATTAAAATAATAAAGATATCCAAAATTAAATTTATTTAAATGATTTTCGTATTTCTAATATTTTCTTTCAAAACTACGAAGCTGTCTGAAATGTCTTTTGAAACGACATTTTGGTAGAAACTATATTTTGTTTAAGCTATGTTCTACATAGATTATTAATTCTGCTACACGACTGCACATATTTGGAGAGCCGAACTAATCGATAATCGTGGTTCAGTAATTGATGTGTACTTCGTTTTATCGGAAGGATCGAAGGTAAAATTGACCAAGTAAGAGTTGTATTTAGGAAACAAAGGGACTTAATTTAGGAAATAAAGGGACTTAATCGGTACAAGAATGTTTGTTGGGTCTCTAACGATCCTGAGAACCCACGGTCACCATTAAGTTTTACAGAATAATAATTACGACTATTATTTTGTTCGTCTCAATAGAAATTTTAATAAATGGGCACTACAGTAGAAAGTTAATGAGGATCTCTTATTGTATTAAATAGATCCTCTTTGTATTCCTTATTTCGCTATAATCTGCAGATAATCCACAATATCTATAGGGTCAGCTATTTGATTAGACTCAACGATAGTCAGGTTGTAGAGTTCACGATATTTTGGCTTCACTAAGCCTCAACATCCAACTAAAAATTATTTACATCGCGTTTTCCTCTGCACTGGGCTTACTGACACTGTCCTCTCTCCCTCTATTCATCTCTCACTCACTCACTCACTCACTCACTCCCTTCCTCCCTCACTCACTCACTCACTCATTCACGCACTCACTCACGCACTCACTCACTCACGCACTCACTCACTCACTCATTCACTCACTCACTCACTCTTTCATTCACTCAGTCACTCATTCACTCAGTCACTCAGTCACTCACTCACTCACACACGCACTCACCCACTCACTCAATCAATCACTCACTCATTCACGCACTCACTCACTCACGCACTCACACATTCACTCACTCACACACTCATTCACTCAGTAACTCATTCACTCAGTCACTCAGTCACTCAGTCACTCAGTCACTCAGTCACTCACACACGCACTCACTCACTCACTCACTCACTCACTCACTCACTCACTCACTCACCTACTCACTCTATTTCTCTGTCTGTCTTTCTCTCTTCCTCCCTCCCTCCCTCTCAATCTCATTTGCCGTTAGTAAGTAAAAAGCAGACCATGTTTAAATTCTGGAAAGTGAAATGTCTCCTCGCTGGCCTCACACCAAAAATGTCCGTAATTTAGTCGAGTCGGGAGTTGTTGAGAACTGTCCACCCAGTCCACCCAGTCCACCTTATCATTCGTCTCAACCGGGGAAATATCTGACATTATTTCACACTATTCTGTTGACACATTTCTTTTTATGGAGATTCTTCCTTCTTTTTGCAAACGTTTTTCAAACTCTTCAACCTTTAATACCTTGTGAGATGCAAACCAATTACTGTTAATGAGATTTTCATCGGAGAAGATACGGAATATCGATATTTTATGGGTATTTTGTGATTTAATCGATGGAAAGCGGATTATATAAACTCTGCAGGTCGGATGTATAAAGAAAAAAAATATAATTACACGGATTTGTTCCGTAATGTTTACGCTGTGCGTTACAGTCCTGTCCTCACCCTCCTTAACTTTGGATCTTCTTATTCCGTTGTTCTTTATTTTCACCTCCATCTTCACAATATCTTAACAATATTTTCTACTGTCACCTGAAACTCTCAGCCGCTGCCTTTCCAGTTTCGATCCTTATATACAAGGCCTAGTGGTTAGAGCGGTGCCCTCACGTTCACTAGATCGTGGGTTCGAATCCAGTGCCGGGCGGTATGTTGTGTTCTTGAGCAAGACTCTTCATTTCACATTGCTCCAGTTCACTCAGGTGTAAATGGGTCAACCTGCACCGGAATATCTTTCTGATCAAGGTGGGTGTTAGTCTGCTCGCCTAACCAGCGGGGTAAGCATCGTTCGTATGCTAAAACAATGCAAAGCGCATTGTGACCAGCGATGTATAACAACACCCGATAGTCACGTCGGTTATGTGATATATGTATATGTATAAATACATACATATATAAATATATATATATAATATATATATATATATATGTGTGTGTGTGTGTATATATATATATATATATCACGTGACCACGTGACCGACCAGTCTATCAGATGTTGCTACACATCGCTGGTCACAATACGCTTCGCATTGTTTTAGCCTTCAAATGACGCCACCCCACTGGCTAAGCGAGCAGGCCAATATATATATATATATAAACACATATAGGTATGTTTGTGTATATATGAATGTATTTATGCATGGTCTCCCATATTATCTGTGACTAAAATGTTAAAAATTTGCCAAAGTCAAAGGAATAACTCGGCAAAGTCAAATGGTTTGAAGAAATACTGTGACCTGCTAACTCCTCAAAGCCTTGATAAATATATCGAAATTATGCGTGCGCACATCAGTTTCTATACTTGAATCATATGCGTTCGTGGAGAGTTGTTGGTTCATTATTTCGAATTATTTCGAATACGAAACGCCCTGTTAATGTGTATATTAACTATTTCAATACATACATAAATATATGAAAATATACGTTGACTAAAATTGGTGCGATTCTCAAAGGCAGGAAACAGAAAAATGATTCACGTTCTCCAATGGCAGTTGATTAGAGTTCCAGGGAAGATTTGGAAAATATTCTTCAATTTGGCTGTCTCAGTTGATGATATATATATATATCATCATCATCATCATTTAATGTCCGCTTTCCATGCTAG
>NW_021836818.1:7500-10000 GCF_006345805.1 Octopus sinensis | reverse complement strand
CATGTTGGTTAACTTAAACATTCCTAAGTCGATGAATATTTCTAAAATATGAATAAGCGCAGGAGTGGCTGTGTGGTAAGTAGCTTGTTTACCAACCACATGGTTCTGGGTTCAGTCCCACTGCGTGGCACCTTGGCCAAGTTTCTTCTACTATAGCCTCGGGCCGACCAAAGCCTTGTGAGTGGATTTGGTAGACGGAAACTGAAAAGAAGCCCGTCGTATATATATATATATATATATATATATATATATATATGCGTGTGTGTGTTTGTGTGTCTGTGTTTGTCCCCTAGCATTGCTTGACAACCGATGCTGGTGTGTTTATGTCCCCGTTACTTAGCGGTTCGGCAAAAGAGACCGATAGAATAAGTACTGGGCTTACAAAAAGAATCTGTCCCGGGGTCGAGTTGCTCGATTAAAGGCGGTGCTCCAGCATGGCCGCAGTCAAATGACTGAAACAAGTAAAAGAGAGTAAAGAGTAAGCGGGTAATTCAGGGCCCTTGCGCTCAGAGGAGGAAAAATTCCTCAATATGTTCCTACATAACATTCATTTGGGGTGAATTTCAAAAATATTCCTTAATTTTAATAGATTTTATATTCGCTATTTTTATCCCCAGATCAATCTTGTTTTCATAAATCCACGGTCAAATGCGTTGCAAGCGTAACTATGCAGTATTTTATTTAGATATATACCTAGGGTTGTAGAATTCAGCCATCGGCCAGTTGAAGACCACCTTCAGGTCATGTGGATTCATGCTGTTGCTCGTATTTCTGTCAGTGTCTTGATTTGGGCTTAATTTCTACTCTTCCTCCGACCATTCTTGAAATCCATCATAAAGTCTTACAGTACTGCCCTTCCTTCCCTTGCGAAACAGTAAATATGTCAAGGATCCAACAATCCTCTTTGTCGTTCTATTTCGGAGACGTGAGAGAGAGAGGGAGAGAGGGAGAGAGGGAGAGAGGGAGAGAGAATTTGATTGCTGTTTCCACTTTTCAAACGACCATTTAGGGCCTTCTTGATTGTCTTCTACGGCTTAGAATCATTGTATTACTTCGTTATCTCTGATCTTCCAGCTTTGACTATCCAACGTCTTAAACAAGACCTTATGATGCTGTGGACTGTAACCATGCGTGAGGTGGCTACCCCAACCACTCGATTATTTCGTCATGTTGTTCAGAAGAAATTTGAGTCTTGAGAGGGCCTCAGTAAAACAATTCCAAACATTTTGGTACAGAAATATAATTAGTAAAAATTACGTTGAAAATAAATTTCTAATACAGATACGAAACAACATATTTTGGAGAAGCTGGAGTAGATTACGAGGGGCTGCTGGAACGTTCCTGGCTTTAAGGGTATCACGAAAGGCCTGGTTGGAAGCCCAACATTCCGGGTTCTTTTACAGGGTTTAGAAAACCTGAAGGGCAGCTGCAATAAGTGTGTGAATCTGAGAGGGGAATGTGGTCGATAAAATCATAATTAACTGATCCTCCTCTATTTTCTTTTACCCAAAGCCAGGAACTTTCCAGCACTCCCTCGTAAATCTACTCAAACATTCGACCAATATTTTAATTTATGAAGTCCAGAATGATAAAAGGCAAAGCTGAGAGGAAGAATTTGGGGTCAGAAATGAAAGGGAGATAAATGATGCTATACATCTGCTCGGTTCTGTAACATGTCTGGGAATTACCCTTTCATTAAACTATGTAGGATATTCTTTTCTACTCTAGGCAGAAAGCCCGAAAATTCTGGGGAGATGGGGGGGGGCAGTCGATTACATCGATCCCAGTGCGTAACTGGTACTTAATTTATCGACCCCGAAAGGATGACAGGCAAAGTCGACCTCGGCGGATTTTGAACTCAGAGCAGACGAAATACCTATTTATTTACTGCCCACAAGGGGCTAAACACAGAGGGGACAAATAAGAACAAACGGATTAAGTCGATTATATCGACCCCAGTGCGTAACTAGTATTTATTTAATCGACTCCGAAATGATGAAAGGCAAAGTCGACCTCGGCGGAATTTGAACTCAGAACGTGGAGACAGACGAAATACCGCTAGGCAGTTCGCCCGGCCTGCTAATATTTCTGCCAGCTCGCCGATAGATGAATATTAATTACTAATTAGATACTATTTTTACGTGGTGAATTAATTAAAACAGAAATACGAATCAGATATTTTATTCTGATTTTCTTCTTTTCTTGGTTCTTATCTCGTCTATTTCCAGCACTGAACTGAGTACAATTTCTCTTTTTAATGGCAACACGCATATTTTCTGCACACACACACACACACACACACACACACACACACACACACACACACACACATTCACGCTTCCCACAAAACGACGACCACGATGATGATACACACACGTTCGCACACATACATCACACGCACACACACACACATACACACACTCAAACAAGAGTTACGGATTGGATTAGGTAAGATCCGGGCTACATATGATTCATAGCGAGCGGAACTTCGGAAGCGGTA
>NW_021836818.1:0-2500 GCF_006345805.1 Octopus sinensis | reverse complement strand
GTCTGTCAATTAGGGTGTTTTTGAGTTCTTGCAGTCTAAAGTTCCTGGTATTTTGTTCTGACACTATTGTGCATATCCTTCTTGCAAGGTTGAAGGGGATGTTTGTTTTAGTGTGTCTTGGGTGGCATGAATTAAAAAGAAGGTATTGTTTGGCGTCCTGTGGCTTTGTAAAAAATGTCTGTTTCTATTTTAAGGTTATTTTTTAATTAGTATATCCAAGAACGGGAGCTCCTTTTGGTTGTATTCCATTGTGAACTGTATATTTGGGTTTATGCTGTTCAATAGGTTTTTCATTTTAGGAGTTTATCTATGTTTTCATTCCAGAGAATGAAACAATCGTCTAGGAATCGTTTCCAATTCTCTTTTATGTATTGAGAGAGGGAGTTTCCAAAGATTGATAGAGATTCCTGGTAAATGATTATTTCCATGTATCCCATTGTTAAGTTCGCAATGACTGGTGCTGCCCTTGTACCCATAGCAATTCCGGATTTTTGACGGTAAAATGTATTGTCAAACATGAAGTGGTTATTGTGTAGGATGAATTCAATTGATTTAGTAATGAATTCCTTACTGATCCTTTTTGGTATTTCTTCCGGAAATTGGTCTAACCAGAACTGTATTGCCTCCAGTCCATAATTATGAGGTATACTGGTATACAAGTTGACTACATCAAATGAAACCAGGATTGTTTCTTCCTTGGTTTTATTTGGAAGGCGGTTTAACATATCTAAGTCATCTTTGATATGGCTATCGATATGTTTAAGGAAGGGTTTCAGAGGATGTCCATAAGTAGACTTAGTCTGTGTGTTTCACAGGTTGGGCCAGCTACAATGGGTCGTAGTTTTAGGTCCCCCGATTAGGTGTGTGTATGTATGTCTTTGGTGATTTTTTAATGGTTTCATTTATAATTTGACTTTTATGAATTTTTGGCAGACCATAGAAAAGGCTAGGTTTGCATTTAAAGTTTGTTAGGAAATCAATCTCTTTGGTTGTCAGTTCCTTTTCATGGGTTTTAATTAGTGAAGATAGAGTTTTCATTATTTTTTGTGGGGTGTAGTTGGTAATTTTTTCATAATGTAGGTCTTCATCAAGCAAGGAAATTACAAGATTTCTGTAGTATGATGTATCCATTATTACAACTGCATTTCCCCTGTCCGCTTCCTTAATGGTTATATCTTCATCATTTTGGAGTTCTATCAGTTCTTTCCATTGTGTAGTGTTAAATTTGGTTAGCTTTCTGTTTATGTATAGTATGGTAGGGGAAGTTCTCAATGTGGTTACAGAATTCGTCAAGATCTTTATTTCTTCCTCTGTGTGGGATGTGTTCACTTTTGTTCTTGACTAGTGATTCATCTTCAGTATTGAAACTGTTTGATGCTTCTGCTAGTCTTAATTTTCTGCAAAATTCTGTTATATATCCTTGAGTTCATTTAGGTTTGCTCTGCGTGGAGTTGGTTAAATTTGAGCCCTTTTGCGAGGATGTCAATTTTTATGTTAGAAAGAGGTTTGGTTGAAAGATTGATTATCTTCGGTTTTTCCTTATTACTAGGTTCCAGTCTGTGTCCTGGTGTCCCTGGTCCCTGGCTAAAAATGTTGGTGTAATTTTGTTTGTATGAGTTGTCTGTGAGGTTGTGTGTATTTTGTCGGGGGAGTGTGGTATTGTTGGCCTCCGATCGTTGTGTGTGTGTGGGAATCGTGGTATGTTGTTAATGCTTGTGGTGTGAAACAATCTGGTTTCATTTGATGTAGTCAACTTGTATACCAGTATACCTCATAATTATGGACTGGAGGCAATACAGTTCTGGTTAGACCATTTCCGGAAGAATACCAAAAAGGATCAGTAAGGAATTCATTAACTAAATCATTGAATTCATCCACACAATAACCACTTCATGTTTGGACAATACATTTTACCGTCAAAAATCCGGAATTGCTATGGGTACAAGGGCAGCACCAGTCATGCGAACTTAACAATGGGATACATGGAAATAATCATTTACCAGGAATCTCTATCAATCTTTGGAAACTCCCTCTCAATACATAAAAGAGAATTGGAAACGATTCCTAGACGATTGTTTCATTCTCTGGAATGAAAACATAGATAAACTCCTAAAATTTAAAAACCTATTGAACAGCATAAACCCAAATATACAGTTCACAATGGAATACAACAAAAGGAGCTCCCGTTCTTGGATATACTAATTAAAAAAATTAACCTTAAAATAGAAACAGACATTTTTTACAAAGCCACAGACGCCAAACAATACCTTCTTTTAATTCATGCCACCCAAGACACACTAAAACACAACATCCCCTTCAACCTTGCAGAAGGATATGCACAATAGTGTCAGAACAAAATACCAGGAACTTTAGACTGCAAGAACTCAAAAACACTCTAATTGACAGACATTACCCCGCTCAACTCATAGAGGATGGGATCAGACGTGCAAACAGAAATCAACATAGAAACTTTAAGAAAAGTTCAACACAACAACACACC
>NW_021836817.1:30000-37500 GCF_006345805.1 Octopus sinensis | reverse complement strand
AAAATATATAGATCTCTATGAATGAATATGTATATATATATATTTCTACATACATACATACATATATACATATATATATATATATTACATATCTATGTAGACATATCAATATATAATATATATATATATATATGTGTGTGTGTGTGTGTGTATATAATTGTATACAAGTATATATGCATATATATGAGTATTTGTATATGCATATACATATATAAGAGCATACACATATATGTATGCGTATATACATACATATATGTGTATGCCTTTATAAGTTTATACATATACACACACACAAGCACATATATATTGATATATATTTATATACACATATATGTACAAGTATACATATATTCATATATATGTATCCATATATAAATGCATTCACATATATATATATATATATATGTATTAATAATATATATATATATATGTATGTATGTATGAAAAAAAAATATATATATAATATATATATATATATATATATATACATATTGAAGATATATATATGTGTGTGTGCATATATATTTCCGTATAGGTATGTAATATTGATATATATTTATATACAGGAGAGTGAATGTTATATTAAATCTATATATATATATGTGATTGTATAATATATATAGATGTATGTATTTATATAAACACACACACACACTCTCCCACACATGCATACACAGTGCATATACCCTCACCAGAATGATCAAAGATAAATACTTAGGCAAAAGAGGTAATGTGAGGGAGAAGGGCATAGGGATGTGGGGGAGAAGGAAAGAGAAAGAAAGAGGGCACTGGGAGGGAGAGGAAGAGTGAAAGAGGTAGACAGTGAGTAGGGAGGGGGGAGTGAATGGGTGGGTGGGTGGGTGGGCGTGAAACAATAAGTGAGAGCGAACGAGGGAGAGCATCAGAGAATGAGAGATAGGAAATGAAAATCAAAATAAGAGAAAAAGGAATTATAGAGAAGAAAAAGTGGACATGTAATGAGTATATGGTGGTGGTGGTGGTTGTGGTTGTGGTGGTGGTGGTGGTGGTGGTGGTGGTGGTGGTGGTGGTGGTGTCGGCAGTAGTTGTTATGGTGGTTGTGGCGTTTGATAATGGGGTTGGGTAGCTGGGGATGATTGCAGTGCATAGAGTGGTAGTGGTGCTTGTGGTGGTGATGGCATTGTCGTTGGTGTTGCTGCTTGTAGTGGTGGTGGTGGTGTTTGTGGTGGTTGTGGTGGTGGTGGTGATGTTGGTGTTAGCTTTGGTGTAGGTTATGCTGGTAGATGTCGGGATGTTAATGATGATGATTATGATTATGATGATGGTGATGGTGGTGGTGTAGTTTATGCTTGTAGATGCTGGGTTGTTGATGATGATGATGATGGTAGTGGTGGTGGTGGTGGTGGCTTTGGTTGTGGCGGTGGCATGATATATAAAGTGCAAGAGGTGCAGAAAACAACATTGAATGAGGCACAGCGGCAGACAGAGTGTAAAACTGGGAGAGTGACTGGTTGAGAAATAGATAGACTAAAAGCTATGAAGAGCATGAGAGAGAAAGAGAAAGAGAGAGAGAGAGTGAGAAACAGAGAGAGAGGGATAGTTAGACAGACAGAAATAGATAAAGAGAGCCAAAGATAAAGGCTGTGAGTGAGAGAGCAGGCAAACAGACAATCGGCCTGATGGGGTGATGGACAATGAGCCAGGGAGACATTTACACTGATAAATAGATAGAAAAATTCATTGAATGGACAGATAAAATAGTTTACTAGCTGACTATCTGGCTATCTAGCTAGCTGGCTACCACTGGGCTGGATGACTGGTTGCAAAAAAATGGACATACAGACAGAATGGAAAGCAGTGAGAAGAGAAGATGGGGGCGTGGTAGGGAGTCTGGATAACAAACATGTCCCTGGAGTTGGCTGGACAACTGGTCAAACTGCAGCCATTACGGCTGCTGCTGCTACTGCTGGTTGCTGTGTGGATTATGACTGTGTTAGTTTAGCGAGGGATCCGTCTGTCTGTCTGTCTGTGTGTCTGTCCGATTGGGTCATAGAATGGTTGGATGGACAGCTAGTTGTCTGTTTGGGCAGTGGATGCATTTTTAGCTGCTGGTCAGATGATTGTTGTTGTTTTTTATTGCTAAAGCAGCCCTGATTGAGCTGAACTATTGTAATCAAAGCCTTTCCATTGAACAGGCCAGCCTCTTATTTTTAAAAGCTGTTAGGAACATCACCAAGGACTATATTAGTTAAGACGTCGTTCAAATTTTAAGACTGCAATATATAAATTAAAGTGAAATCTGACTGCTATATCTAGCAGATCAAGCAAGCACATAGATATTACCTCATTGATTCCTGGCAAGACAGTTATTATTGTTGTTGTTGTTTGACCCAGGATTAACTCATATGGACCTTGTGATCAAAAACAGACCAAATGGAGTCCATGTGTACTGGTTTTCAGACAATGGCCATGAATCTTAGAATCTTAGAATGGCTTCAACATTCTAATACTAAAAAATGTTACTTTAACCTTTTCGTTACTGTATTTATTTTGAGATGCTCTGTGTCTCTTTTAATTACTTATAATAAAGAATTTAGTAAAATAACTTAGTTACCATTAACCTAATGTTTGGAACATAAATTGTGACTAAGGTTTGGTGGAAGATTTTAACTGTAAACTTATGAAAACAAGACATTTGCATTCAGAACCAGAGCCGGTTTCAGCCAGGTTGGTAATGAAAGGGTTAAAGACACCTCGGTACTGTCATTAACAGGTAGGTCAGCCAAGAAGAGGCTCTTGGCTGGATAGTTGGTTAGTTAATCAAACAGTCATTTAATTCCATATTTTACTGGAAGATTAATTTAAAAGTTCCTCAGTCCTTCAGCTGGACAGAACAATAACCAAATGGGTATCTGGCATTCTGTCCAATTGACTGCTCAGTTTGAGAGATGTTGGAACTGGTTGATTTATATATAGTGGCGAGGTGCTATAATTTTACTTACTTATAGTCACAATTTGTGAAGAATACCATCTTTGGTTACTGGTTTCCAACAGACCAGTTACTAGTTCAACATATTTCTAACAGCAAGAAGGAGATAACAGCAAGAGGGAGAAGGGGAGATATAATTGCAAGTTGAGATATCACTTAGAAAGGGCTGCTTTTCAATTATTTTTTGAATTTCACCAACATTTGCCAAAAACATAACCTTCATATACATTTTATGTCATATATAATTTATAATATAATAATATATATTATATATAATATATATATATATTATATAATATAATAATATAATAATATAAATATATATCATACATATATATATACTATATATACATACATATATATATGTATATATACATGCATATATGGGTACAGGACATCAAAAAGACGTTGAACACAATGAGAAACGAAAACATAAAAACAAAAATATAGAAACGAACTCTTTTTTGAACAACGGAAAAAACAAACAGAAAAACGAGACATACAACATTAAGAATATTCCCCTTCTTCAGTTGTCCCTGTTTCATCTACTCTGCGTTTGCGAAGGCAAGGACAAGATGTGACTTCGTTGAAACAGTCCTTCCTGCAAAGCAATATATATATATAGATATATATAATATATATATATATATACCCATGCTAGCATGGAAAGCGGACGTTAAACGATGATGATGATGATGATGATATATACATATATACACATACCCATTCACATATATATATACATATATATACATATATATATTTATGTGTATACATACATACTATATGTGCACACACACACACTCATACACATTGTGTTTTAGTCTTTCAAACTCAAGTGACAAGGTACTAATCAACTAATGGCCTTAGTAGAAAACACTTGCCTAAGATGTCACTCAGAAGAATCAAACTTGTATAGTAAAACAAACTTTTAACCATGGAACTAAAGATGCATCCATGGATGATGACTGTATCAGTTGTTGCTATTATTTAACCCAAGGTCGCCCCTAATCCAGCAGATCCAGCCTTGACTAATCTATTTTTTCCACAAGTAACTTGAGCAACATTATATCATTTGTGTCCTTCATTTTGTTAAAGAAGATTTGGCTGATATTTTTAGCAAGTCAAATGACCACATAGAAGTTTCCTCACTGCTTCTTTGTGTTGTTATTAACTGACCACCGCTGTCTGGTCACTTAGTTCTTTACATCATTGCTTAGGTCATCAGCTGGCCAGTCAGCTGGTTGGCTGGGCAGTTAGCCAGCTGGACAGTTGTTTTGGCACTGAAGTACAATCAGCTGACTTGACCAGTCTCCATGATGCTGGACAACCAAAGCTGCAACTTCTGCACATTTTTCTCTCTCTCTCTCCCTCTCTCCTGTCCCTCTCCCTCTCTCCTCTCTCTTTCCTCTTTTCCCTCACTCATTTCATTCTTTTATATCTTCTTTTTCACCTTTCCTCTTTCTTTCAACCGTATGTACATATACAAGCATGCTTGAACACATATATACATAAATACACCCACAAATACACACATGTATTTGTGGGTGTTTGTGTGTGTATGTGCGTGAATGTATTTCACTGGTTCCCACCATTAGAATATGGTCATGCTAGAGCACCGCTTTCAAACAAAATTCATTTTGATGATTATTTTGTAAATTCTATTCATTAAGCTACTAAGTTACGTGATATTGAAGACTCGCAACTTAATCAATGACGTAAGAAATAAATACACAGATGTACACACAAACAAACACACACACACACACACATACACATACACACACATGTATACACATACACACACATATGATCAGGCATTCGGAGATGATGAATATTTTCTACCTAAAATCTACAAGAGTATTGGGAACTGGAAAATTCTTCTGATTTTGGGGTGAGAAAAGAGTTCAAATTCTGCCAAGGTAGACTTTGCCTTTCATCTTTTCAGGGATCATTATTGTTATCATCATTCCCTGCTCCTCCTCCTCCTCCTCCTCATCATCATCATCATCATCATCATCGTCGTCGTCGTCGTCGTCGTCATCATCATCATCATCATCATTCAAGTCCATTGTTCATGCTGGCATGGGATGGACTATAAAAGAAGTACCAGTTGAACACTGGGGTGGGTGTAATTGACTTACCCATGCCCCTGAAATTACTGGCCTTATGCCAAAATTTCAAACCAATATTATTCATAGGAGTTGAGCACTGGGATTGATGTAATCAACTTTCACTCTATCCCAAAACTGCTGGCCATGAATAATACCTGAATCCAATATCATTCAGAGGAGTTATAGTTCCTCATTATACATCTTCTAATTATGGAAAAGGTGGATCCTCAGAGCAAACAGGTCGATTTCAGTAGATATAAGTTCTTTTTGTCATGCTGGTGGTTGTGCATGAGTGATAAGTCTGCAGCTGTTTTATTTGATCTGGGGAAACTGTATTGTCCATACAGGAATTACTAACCTTAATGATATGTGAGTTGAAGAGCTTATTGCATTTGTCCATGAGTAAGAAATTCCTATGACACCTGGGGTCCTTCTAGGTTGAAAGGTGAATTAAACCAGACTACTACTACTACTACTACTACTACTACTGCTGCTGCTGCTGCTGCTGCTGCTGCTGCTGCTGCTGCTGCTACTACTACTACTACTACTACTACTACTGGCTCTAATTTAATACATAGGTGAGAGCTTAGCAATATATTAAAGTATTACTGAAGACACTCCTAGCTAGTGTATCATTGTAGTGTTGCTTTGTTGAAGATATTGCTGTCTGATGGTAGATCAGTAAACTTCCAACTTATTCTGGTCATAAAGCTCCTGATTATACACAGCCTTAATGTACATGACTAAATGCATTGTTCATTTAGCCTTATTATTGCTTTGGGCCCAGAAAAATCACAGATATATTTTGAGTTCACTGAATAGATTCATTGTGTATAACTGGTACTTATGTTACAAAGATTAGCATGGGGAAAAATAAAAATGGAATTAGAAGGTTGAACACAGTAAAAATTCATCAACAGAGAGTCAGAACAGTAAAATGACATTCCGATGTTATTCTTGTTCAAATTCCACACATCCTAGCTGGATATTAGCAGCAAAATAAATAATAACAATAACAGTGATAGTAGTAGTAGTAGTAGTAGTAGTTGTAGTAGTAGTAGTAGTAGTAGTAGTAGTAGTAGTAGTAGTAGTAGTAGTAGTAGTAGTAATAATAATAGCTATTTATCTTGATATGAGATCACCACGTTGTGCACATATGGTTGAGATGCATGTGCCTAGTGTACCCTTATCAGAGGGGTTGTCATGATGGGTATACTGGGCTTCGTATATTTTACCCCAGTATCACTTTAATGGCATGCACTGCTCTTTCACTCAATAATAATAATAATAATAATAATAATAATAATGTTAATGATAATAATATGATAATTTCTTACGTTGACAAAGGAGCTAAAAATTTTGGAGGAAGATCTGGTCAAATGAATTAAACCCAATATATCACAGGTAAAATATTTTCTCGGGTAGAGAAAGATGACCAATGACAGTAGGATTTGAAATTGGTATGTATAAGAGCTAGAACTAAATACCATATGACACTTGACCCCACGCTCTAATGATTCAGCTAAATCCACGAAATTTATTGATATCTAAATTAGACAGAAGACCTCAAAATTAGGAGCAGGATACAGTTGATTAAATCCCCTCCAGTACTTGATTGGCAATAAATTCTGTCAACACCATCAGGATGAAAGGGAAATTTGACCCCAACAAAATCTGAACTCAGAATATAAAGGGCCATAATAAAATCCCTAAAAAAAAAAATCATTTGGTCCAAAGTTCTAACAATGCTGCCATTCCACTATCCTCAATATCAATAATAATATTAGTAATAGTAATACTAACAACAACAACATAATAATGATGATGATGATGATAATGATGATGATAGTAACAATGCAAATCAGAAGCGAATATTAGAACAACAAAGAGAGCAACAATAACAACGAAGAAAGCCTCCGACCCACAAACGGAAAAAAAGACATCATAAAAAGGATCTAAATATTTTTCTTTTTTGGGCAAAAAGAGGAAAAAAAAAAAAAAAAAAAAACGACACAATCACATTCGAAAATGTTAAGAGAATAGTTGAAATGAAAATAAAAGAAAGTACATGAGTTAATTCCTAAATAGACATAGAATCGGTAAGTCGTTACTAATTCCTTAATTCTTGTGATTGTCTGCAATTCCCTGCGAAATTAATCAAGATATATACAGCACTTTTGATACATCACGTCCTCCATTAGCACAAAGCTTTTGAAGTCTTATATATGTATATATATATGCATAGTGTATATATATATATATATATATATATATATATATAATGTATATATATATGTATATATGTGTGTATATACATATATATGTATATACACACATATATATATATATATACATACATATATATATATATACATATGTATACTTACACACACACACACACACACATATATATATATA
>NW_021836817.1:0-22500 GCF_006345805.1 Octopus sinensis | reverse complement strand
CAATCAAAACTACAATAGCGACCCCTTTTCAGTAATTTAGGGTCTTGTTTGTTCACCAGCACTGGATGTGTCCACTTCAATGCTTGATATGATGATGTAGCTCTTCAGAGTTAAAAAACTATTTCTTCTTGTTGATAACTTGCCCTAGGTCACCCTCGATGGTGCAAACCCACGATCAAAGCATTTTCTCCTGGTCATCTGACTATGTAGCTTTGGGTTTTGTTTGCTTAAAAATACACACACATATATATCCAATCGATGGTGTTTAAATTTTGGATTTAATTTCAAGGAAAAATATAAACACAAATCAATTAATGACGGAAAACAAAAACAGAATAATTGTAATTATTTAATTAATTTGAAATGCAACTAAATAATTGCAAATATAAATATATATGGGATGATAATTATGATGTAGACACAAAACATAATGAAATTAAACGTGTGCTTGTATGTGTGTGACCTATCTTTAATGAAATTGAATAGTGTGATTTGAATGAAATTAGACTGGTATTTCTTTCCGATTAAAAGGCAACATTGAAACTAATTTTTTATATGGCTGTTCACTGCAATTTCAGCCGGGAGCAAGTAGACTTATGGGCAAAATTTATTTCCTCTGTCTAGAAATATGAGGGGATGCTGAAAATTTCCTGGATTTGAATGAAAGAAAATAAAAAAAGGTTCAGTTAATTATGATTTCATTTAACATATTCCCTTCCCAGATTCACAAACTTATTGTATTGGTCCTTTAGTTTTTCTAAACTTTGTAAAATAACTCATAAGGCTGTGCTTCCAGCCTGGTCTTACACGATGCTCTTAAGACCAGGAACTTTTCACCCCTGACCCCACTTGTACCTTATTTAATGCGTTACTTTTAATGTGTCAGTATAGTGAGATGTGTATGAGATTTAGCTACCATTTCTACAGGACCACATGGAAGTTCCATAGGTGGACACTTTACAGGAAATAGAAGTTAGTCAATTGAGTATAATAGTTATAGGTGAGTAAGTACAAGCCCCAAGCTTATTATACGAATAGGTCCCAGACCACTTCACTTAATGTTGCATCTCTCACAACTAATGGTAGACTGAAGACTAGTTTTGATATATACCTACACACCAACAACCAGAGAAATATGCATATACAGATATAGACATGGGGGGGGGGGGATGTGTGGGGGATATATATATATATATATATATATATATATACTATTTATATATATATATATTGCATGTGTGTATTTGCATATTTGTATATGTATATGTATGTGTATATATATATATGTATGTGTGTGTGTGTGTGAATATAAACATGTATAAACACACCCACACACATATATTTAGCTACACTCATAGGCATCTGTATTTATATGCCTGCATATATGTGTATGCATATGTCTATAAGCGTGTATGCATGTATTTCATATGTATACATATATATGTATGCATATATATATAGATATAATATATTATTATATAATATTACACACCACACACATGTGCACATATGCACACACACACACACACAAACCCACAAACACACACACAAATATATTTAATTTATTGACAATTTATGCTGGAATATATTTTTCCTATTGATGGTGTTTAAATTTGGGATTTAATTTCAAGGAAAAAGAAACAAACACAAATCAATTAATGAGGGAAAACAGAAAACAGAATAATTGTAATTATCTAATAATTTGAAATGCAACTAAATAATTGCAAATATAAATATATATAGAATGATAATTATGATACAGACACAAAATATAATGAAATTAAATGTGTGCTTGTTTGTGCATATGTGTGCATATATGTGTCTGTTAGTATGTGTGTGTTTGCATGAGTCTGTGTAAGTGTGTATATATGTAATATGATAGTGTAGGACAAGAAACAACTAACAAATCAATGATATTAATAGTACAGAGGATTATTGATGTGCTGGAAATAGGAGCCTAATCTACCTCAAATTTATTTATATCATTTTCAAAATAAGACATCTTGGATAATGCAGTCATGGATAGATGGAGTAATTGTTATGGTCATGGTGGGATTGCTTATCAATATGGGACCGAGGAATCAGGGCTGACCAGGTGTTAAACTGCAAAATATTCATACTTTCATCCATCTTATGTCCTTCCATCCATGCATGTACACACACACACACACATACATACATGCATGCATGTATATATTTATATATACATACGTGATATATATGTGTGTCTTTGTGTGTGTATACACACACCCACAAACACACACATACACATACATATATATATATGTGTGTGTGTGTGTATATATATGAAATGATATATATATGTATATATATCATTTATCTTTTACTTGTTTATCATTTGACTGTGGACATGCTGGGGTACCACTTTAAAGAGTTTTATTTGAAGAAATTTACCCCAGAACTTTCTTTTATGCCTAGTACTTCTATCAGTGTGTTTTGTTGAACCACTAAGTTATGGGGACATATACACATTAATACTGGCTATTAAGTGTTGAAGGTTGTCAAGTGGGGAATAACACAGACACAAACAAAAATACACACACATATATATTATATGCCGAGCTTCTTTCAGTTTCCATCTTCTTAATCAGTTCACAAGTTTCTGGTAGTTCCATGGCTATAGTAGATGACATTTGCCCAAGGTGCCATGCAGACGGATCGAACCCAGGACTATGTGGCTGGGAGGCAAACTTCCTACCATACAACCATGCCTGCACACATATATATATTCATAAAAACATATGCACAAACATACATACATACATACATACATACATACATACATACATACATACATACATACATACTGCAACATACATACATACATACATACATACATACATAATACATAAGCATACATACATACACATACATACATACATACATACATACATACATATATATATATATATATATATAATATATATATATATATATATATATAATATATACATAATTACATATATATATATCAATACACACACACACTATAAACAGGATGTGATGGGTAAATTGTCACAATCTTATATTTTTAATTTTATGCATGTACATTGTTTGTTGTTGATTTTGTCAATTACACAATATAGTAGGGTCAGTTGGACACTGTCTGTGAGAAAAACAGCACCATGATACAATTCACTCTGCCAGAAATTTGGAAACAACATGCTGTACTGTAGGAACATTTCAGAGTGTTTGGGTGTCAATCTAAGGACGTGTACTGAGAATTATAAAAATCAAAACATCCAGTCAACATCATGGTGTTTTGAGTGATCACTAATGATGGCGACGTTATGCTTCCTTTCAACCTCCCACATGGCCCACACGGGTGCCTACATCTTGTGCGTGGTGGAGGATGTGCTGCTCTGGATAAAGTGGGTGGCTGCTGGAAGACCCTATGTCTGGCAACAGGACTCTGCACCATGCCACATAAGCAGGAGAAAGCAGTCATGGCTGTCAGACTATTTCTGTGACTATATCACCCCCTAACATCTGGCCACCTAACTCCCCTGATTGCAACTCCCTTGATTATTATGTGTGGAGTGCAGTTGAGCAAGAGACCAAAAAAAACTTCTTGTAGCACCAAAGATAAATTGAAGACAAGGATTACTGCAGCATCCAGATGAGTTGCAGGAGATTCCGAAGTCGTCTGGAGGCCATGGCTGAAGCCAGTGGCGATTTTATTGAATAAATTTACTCTTTACTATTTCAAGATATGTTTTGGTAAATAAATAATTTTGGTAAATAAATCTGTTAAAATGAGATATCAGTGTTATTTCCATTTTGTGTAATTTAGATGACAGTTTATTCACCACACCCTGTATGCATATTTATATATATATATATATATATATATATATATATATCATCATCATCATCATCGTTGATATATATATATATATATATATATATATATATATGTACACACACATGCTCAATTGCTTACACTGTATGCAATATACAGTCTTAGCCAGTTAGTGAGAAATTTTACTCTGCCGTTATGAGGTCTCAAGTTCATCTCTGTTACACAGCACCTTGAAAAATGTTTCCGACGACAGATGCTTTAGTTTTCAATCTTTTATTTTCTTTGTTAATTTCTTGCTTTTGGAGTTAACATATCTACACCTATGCTAACTAATATGCCTTCCCCTTTTTAAAAATAGTGCCAAATAAACATGTTGCAAAAGGAATTTGCTTCTATTTCTTTTAATGACCACATAGTATATTGGTTCTTACTTATTTTTATTGATGGCTAGTTATTTTATTAGTCAAGGAAGTAAAAGTAAAGTAAAGTTCCCTCCCAAATCATACGGACTTACAAGGTCAGTTTCTCAGTTTCCATGGCATATTCCTTACCTGGATAGGACACCAGTCTGTCATAGGATTTCTTGCTTATGCCAGCTCAGTGGACTGGAGCAATGTGAACACAACACATTGGCCAGTCCAGGAATTAAATCCATGATCTACCGATCATGAGTCCAACACTCTAACCACTAAGCCACACATCTCCACTAAAGATAAAGTTACCTTCTCAAGTCATACTGACTCATAAGCATCGGTTTCCTAGTTTCATGGCATATATATTCCCCACCTGGACGAAACACCATTCTCTCACAGAATTACTCATTTTTGAAAGCTGACTGGACTGGAGCAGCATGTCACCTGGTCCAAGAATCGAAACCACAATCTTATGATCATGACTTCAGCACCCTTAACCACTAAGCCACGTGCCTCCATGGTCAAGGAAAGATGGAAGGTAAAATAAGCAACAGTTGGATTTGAACTTAGGATGACTATATCACCAGGTTGTGTGCTCAGTGATCTACGAATTCTGCCATCTGTTCAATATAGGATAAACATTTGTATTGATTTCATTGGATTGGCATCCAGCTGTTAAAATGCTCACGGTATTAATGGATTAAATAATAGAACAGGTGTACCTTAAAAAATGTACCTGTAATATTATTCTTGGGTGAAATTAATGTGACACAGTCTGACAAAACTTTTATTTTAAATAGGTTCAATCTAACCAATGGGCTTCCACACAGTTTCTATATGCTCCATGTTCAGTAACATACCTTGGGTTGAATTGGCATTTTGAAAACACTTGGTCCAAGATTCTACACACTGGTATTGAACCAGAGATTTTATGGTTATACAGAAAGCTTCTTAACCTCTTTGCCACAGCTGTACCAATTCAAAATACATAAATACATATATACATACATATATATGTGAGTGTTTGTGTATGTATATATGTATATATATGTATGTATGTATCATATAATGCATATATTTATACCTGTATATGTACATATATTATATTATATATATATATATATATATATATATTAGTGGTCAGTCCTCTAAATATGGTATGTAAAAATTTTTAATCTTCAGATTTCTTTTAAAATATGCTAGGCCACTGGTTGGTTTTAATTGATTAATATCAATTTCTTCCCTTATTTAATTTTATATATATATATATATATATATACATACACACATACACACATATATATGTTAATAAAAGCTGGGATGCAATGCATTCCGTTGTTTAATAAATGAAAAAATGTATTGTAAATAAACAAACGTTTGGTAAAAAAACAAATAATCCATACTGAATGTACAACCAGACAAGAGACATACACAGAAGGTCCTTAATTCTTCAACAGTTATCAACCAGATGGTATTACACAGTTTCATGTAAAACTGAGTATTACCATCTGGATGATAAGTGACGAAGAATTAGGGACCTCCTGTGTATGTTTCCCATCTGGTTGTACACTCCATATATGTTATACAATTTTTACCTATCATTTGTTTATTTACAATACATTTGAAAATTTATATATAATATATATATATATATATATAGGGTGGCGAATATATATATATATATATATATATACATAACATACACAATATATATATATATATTAATATATCACACACACACACATATATGCATGTATGTGTATTTATGAAGGATTATATGTATATGCATGTATATAGATGTGTATATTTCTCTTTTGGAGTGCAACTATGTGTGTATCGGTCCCTGTGTGACAGCATATGTCTGTGTGTGCGTTTGTTTCTCTGTGTCTCTCTGTTTTTGTGTCTGTGTGTTCGTTGCCTACTTCCAGAGTTCTTCATTGTTGACACATCGTTTCTTGCATTCTTTCTCTTATCCCTTTCTCACTTACATCCCTTTCTCACCCTCACTCTCTCTCTCTATATATATATATATGTGTGTGTATGCGTTTGTTATAAATATATATGTGCATGTTTGTAGTATATATATATATATATATATATTATATATATCTATATATATAATATATTCTTTTATTCTTTTACTTGTTTCAGCCATTTGACAGTGGCTATTCTGGAGTGCTGCTTTTTGTCGAAAAACTCAAACCCAAGATTTATTCTTTGTGAGCCTAGTAGTTATTCTATCAGTCCCTTTTGCTGAAATACTAAGTTGTAGGGATGTAAACACACTGACATCGGATGTCAAGCGATGATTGGGGCTACAATTGCAGACACAGACACACACAAATATAATACATAAATATATATATACATACACACACACACACACTTATATATATATATATGTGTGATGGACTTCTTACAGTTTCCATCTACCAAATCCACTCACAAGGCTTTGGTTGGCCTGAGGCTATAGCAGAAGTCACTTGCCCAAGGTGCCACACAGTGGGAATGAACCCGGAACCATATGGTTAGGAACCAAGCTTCTTACCACACAAGCATGCCTGCACGTATGATATATATATATATGTAAATGTAATATGCAACAATTATTCGGTAGCCATGATAAAACTCTGGGTTTCGGATGCCAGGGTAGAAATCCATGCCACCATCTCTTCAGTTATCCAGCCATTGGTAAAAATGTTATGAAAATCTTTCCGATGGGTGGATAACTGAAGAGATGCCGGTGAGTATTTCCACCTCGGCATCCGAAACTCTGAGTTTTATCATGGCTACCAAATAATTGTCACATATTACATTTACAGATAAATTCCTCTACTTACATAATATCGAGGTCTCTTTCATTCTTTTGTTATCTTACCATTTTTATCAATATATACATATATATAATATATACATATATATATATATATATATATATATATATATATGTCTGTGTGTATATATATATATTTATATATATATGTGTATTTATATATGTATATATCTGTGTGTATATATACATATATGTATGTGTGTGTGCTGTGTGTGTACAAACACGTGTGTTCCATGTGTGTGTATGTATGTTTATATATTTCACACATATAGGAAATTTACTGTTATTGTTCCTCTTAGTTTCTCTGTCTCTAAAACACATTCCCTCTTATAATCCTAATCTATTCATTCAAGGAAATTGCATGAAAGATCAGGTCACAGATATGTAATGAAATTTTCTGTAAATTCATAATACACAGTACTGTTAACAAATAATAACATAGAAAATACCAGGTTCAGAAAAGTACATGGGTTGATATATTTGACAAAAAGTTCTTGAAGGCGATGCCCCAGCATGGCCACAGTCTAATGACTGAAACAAGTAAAAGATAAAAGATAATATATATCATCAATTAAAGGGGATCAATGAGGCAAAGGCAAATTAGCAGTTGAGCCCCTCTGTGTATTTCCGCTGGACAGTTTACTCCTAATAATCCAAGTATATGTCGCAGAAATTTTTTGGCGACACGTCTCCTTAAAGTATTCAGATGTACCACCTGAAGAAAAGTGTAAAAGCACGAACTTGCATAATTTTGTATCTCAAATTACACAATTGTACTGATGTTCTTACTGAATTGCTATGGAGACATATGTAGTAATATCCTGAAATATCCATTCTTTTTATTCTTGTTCACTATATATATACAAGCCATAAACACAAGTACAATCATCCTCATCATCATCATCGTCATCATCGTCATCATCATCATCATCATCATCGTCATCATCATCGTCATCGTTATCATCGTCATCATCGTCATCATCATCATCATCATCATCATCATCATCATCATCGTCATCATCATCATCATCGTCATCATCGTCATCATCATCATCATCATCATTATCATCATCATCGTCATCGTCGTCATCATCGTCATCATCATCATCATCATCATCATCATCATCATCATCATCATCATCATCATCGTCATCATCATCATCACCACCCTCATCATTATCGACCTCCTCCTATACGTGAACTCTTATATGTATGCGTAGGTTGGACAGATCTTTCCCAGCACATTATTTCACCACTTCACACATTCACCTATGTTTTGGTCTTTTCCTTTTGCTTTTTTTTTTTGCTTTTTTTAGAAAGTTCCTGCTGTTAGTTTAAACCACTTTTATTGATATCTTTCTCAGCATTCCTATTCCACAGATTTCTTCCATTTCCATATATCAGCACTGCTTTACCCAATTGCCATTCCTCCTATATATACCCCATATCTGTAACAACCGTCTCTCTTGTATACTGCATCTCATTCCTCTTGTAATCAGTTTGTCTCTCAGCTCGTTTGTGTTCTGTCAGTTACTAGTCATAAACACATATGGCAGTGAGCTGGCAGAATCGTTAGCACGCTGGGCGAAATGCATCGCCATATTTCGTCTGCCGCTACATTCTGAGTTCAAATTCCGCCGAGGTCGACTTTGCCTTTCATCCTTTCGGGGTCGATCAAATAAGTACCAGTTACGCATTTGGGTCGATATAATCGACTTAATCCGTTTGTCCTCTCTGTGTTTAGCCCCTTGTGGGCAGTAAAGAAATATATATTATACATCCTGCAGAACATTGTAAGATTGTGGTTTTGAATCCTGGATTGGGTGATGAACTGTGTTCTTGAGTGAAACAATTCATTTCATCTTGTTCCAGTCTGCTCAACTGTAGAAATGAGTTTAATCTGGAGAAGAATGGGCTCTGCCAGGCTTTCTCACCCTAGATAAATTGCATGGCTGTAGTACACTAACAACCCCCAAGGGGTTAAGGGGATTGTCTTGTCAATACAGAACCAGAGGCAACCTCAGCCAGATTAGTATCGAAAAATTGATTGTAGAAGATTTATGAAGAATGGTTAAAAAAAGGAGTTGAGCATGTTCTACAGGATGTATAATATAACCAGCCATTACTGTGATGTAAACATACTGCTTTAAAATGACCTGAATTAAGACCATCCATTAAAATTTCATGCTAATATATATTCCAGATATTAAATTAACAACGAGAAAGTTGTTTAACGAGATGCTACTTTGTTTTGAAATTCATTAAAAAAAAACAAGTTACTGTATTTAAACAGAAATAAGGTAACAAAGAGGTTAATGTTCAAATTTTGCTTCTTTGCAGTATCACACTTTATGCACAAGTGTCATAGAGTTTGCCTGCCACTTGCAGGGCAAAGAACAACTCTCTGCAGTATTTAACTCTTATATTCAGAGCACCAACCATCACTGCTACATATGACCCCTAGCTAACTGAAACTATCCATTACTTTAGTTTACTTTTATGTTCCAGTTCTATATTTAAGAGATGAGGAATTATGCACATTATTTACATTTGCCCATGGGCATATGGTGTAGTGGTTAAGAGCACAGGCTACTAACCCCAAGATTCCGAGTTCAATTCCAGGCAGTGACCTGAATAATAATGGTAATAATAATAATAATAATATAATAATAACAACATCGAAAAATACCTTAGGAATGAGAACCCAGGTTCGAAATTTCTCCAAGACACCTGACGAAAGCTGGAGGGTATATCAGCCGAAATGTTATGTTAACAACAAACAAGATGAGGACAAATATCCGTCAAATATAAATAATGTAAGTAATGTAAATAATGTAAATAATGTAAATAATGTACCTTTATGTTTCTGCAGCTGCAGAAAGTGGTCTATGTTTGTGATGGTTAGTTGAGCCAGGGATGCTAAGAATGCGGCTTGAGTGTCAAAGGGGCAGCAGTATGAAAAAAGTCTTTCTTTTCTAACAGATCTTGTGTGATCTATATGTCCCTCATGTGGATTGATAATGTGCACTAAACATGTTACTCAACCAAACTGAACCTCATTAGCTGTCGTGTTTCGGCATTACAGGACTTCATCAGATCTTCAGTGAAGCATAATCATTTGACACCTGCTTGATCAGTTGAGAGAGAGACTTTATATGTAACCACACATGTGCGGCTGGCAATTTCTTTTCCTTCTTTGGACTTTCTCCTTTCTCCCTTCCGATGAAGAGCTGAGCATCAAACTAGCACGTTCCTTGTGTGTATCTCCTCTTGTTGTCTGTTTTGTTAATTTTATTGTTCATGTATTTGAATATGTATATATAAACACACAAACACATATATACATATACATATATATACATATATACATATAAATATATATTTACTCTTTATCTTATATTAAACTTTTTATACTTTTTGATAGTTTAAAATTTAAAAAAATAAATAAATGAATAAATAAAATAAAAAATAAATAAATAAAATAATAATAAAAATACATATTATATATATTTAAAATTTATAAGTTTAATTTATTAATTTAAATAATCTTTTTAATTTTAACTTTATTGAAATATTTTAATTGGATTTTTATAGTTTATTTTATATTTTTTATATCTTTTAATTAATTTATTCTATGTATTGGCTTATGATTTTCACTGTTTGATTTGCCTAATAGTGTTTTATCTCTAATTAATATAATATATATATATATATATATATATATACATATATATACATATATACATATAAATATATATTTACTCTTTATCTTATATTAAACTTTTAATACTTTTTGATAGTTTAAAATTTAAAAAAAAAATAAATAATAATAAAATAAAAAATAAATAAAATAAAAATAATAATAAAAATACATATATATATATATTTAAAATTATAAGTTTAATTTATTAATTTAAATAATTTTTTTAATTTTAACTTTAATTTAAATATTTTAATTGGATTTTTATATTTTATATTTTATATTTTTTATATCTTTTAATTAATTTTATTTCTATGTATTGGCTTATGATTTTCACTGTTTGATTTGCCTAATAGTGGTTTTATCTCTAATTTAATATAATATATATTATATATATATATATATATACATATATATACTATAAGTAATATATATGTATGCATATATACATACATACTTACATGTATATGTGTATACATATGCATATGTGGGCAGTGGATGTCACTGAACATAAACATCAAAAAATACGAAGTACGAGGACATGGAATAAGGACTTTTTTTGCAAAAATTTTATTTAATTTGCTTTGTGGGAGCAATTGTTTTTTTGAAAGTGTATCATGTTGTGAATTGCTCGAAATACGGATTAGAAAAACAGCGAGCAACTGATGAAGGATCGCTCTTCGTATTGCTTGTCTTGTTTTCCTTTTGTTTCTTTTGTTGTTTGCAAAAAAAGTCCTTATTCCATGTTCTCGTACTTCGTATTATTTGTTGTTTATGTTTTGTGATGTCCTGTGCCCACATATGCATATGTATATATGTATACATGTAATATGTACGTATATGTATGCATATATATTTATATTATTCATATTATTATATGATTGAATGCCATGCATCCTTTTCTAAGAAAGTTTTATCTAGCTATCTATCTATCTATCTATCTATTTATATATCTATCTATCTATCTATCTATCTATCTAGCTATCTATTTCTCTCTCTCTCTCTCTCCTCTATATATATATATATATATATGTATATGTATATAACTACTCATGTCCTAAACTGCATAATATTTTATTTTATTTTTTGCTTTTAAAGGTATTAATTCTTTCCGTCTCTTCGCCTATTGCTTTCCTCTGTAATCTTGGTGTTGCATGGTACTTTAATTAAGACTTTAGCTCTTATTTCTAGCAGGTGCATGCTTTTAAGCATCTTTATGCTTCATGCAAATTTGTAAATCATAGCTAAATAATGCTATTTGCCTGCAGACCACCTCTGTTACAGCTGTTGATACCATCAATTTTAAACTTTATTATCCACAGATGATATTAACAGTAGTGACATCTTATTTCAAATCTTAGTGTTTGAATGTTTTGCTCATATTTTGTATATATATATATATATATATATATATATGGAGAACGGATGTTAAACGATGATGATGATGATGATGATGATGATATATATAATAGATAGATGTATATGTATTTATGTCCATGTAATATGAATGTATGTATATATGTATGTATGTCTATGTAATATATATATATATATTTTATATATTATATATATATATAGATAATATATATATATATGCATAAGTATATATGTATATATATATAATATATGATATATATATATATGTATATAGATAGATAGACAGATAGATATAGAAATAGATGTATATTTATATACATATATATACAGATATGTGTGTGTCTTTGTGCTTGTGTTCATCCCCCACCTCCGCTTGGTAACTGGAGTTGATGTGTTTACATCTCCATAACATGTGTGTATATACACACACACACGAACATTTTTATGTGCTCGGTGGTTGGTGTTAGGAAGGGCATCCAGCCATAGAAATCCTGCCAAAACACAGAGGTCTGGTGCAGGCTTTTGCCTGGCTAGCTCCTGTTAAACCATCCAACTCATGCTAGCATGGAAGGCAGACGTTAAACATGATGATGATGAGGAGGAGGATGATATATGTATGTGTGTATTGGCTGTGTGGTAAGTAGCTTGCTTACCAACCATATGATCTCGGGTTCAGTCCCACTGCTTGGCACCTTGGGCAAGTGTCTTCTACTATATCCTTGGGCTGGCCAAAACCCCTTGTAAGTGGATTTGGTAGACAGAAACTGAAAGAAGACCATCGTATAATACTATATATTATTATATATATATATATATTAAGAGATATTATAATATATATATATATAATAATATTAGGGAATAAATCCAAACTTACAGGGAAAAATCAGATTTAGGATTGAATCCAATTTATAGTAAAATATTTATAATATTAAATTAGAGACAAAACCACTATTAGGCAAATCATACAATGAAAAACTTAAGCCAATACATAAGATTATTTAATTTATATTTTTAAATATATAACAAAATTATTAAAAAAATATAATTAAAAAATACAATTAATATAATTAATTATATTTTTTTAATAATTTTGTTATATATTTAAATAATATAAATTAAATAATCTTATGTATTGGCTTAAGTTTTTCATTGTATGATTTGCCTAATAGTGGTTTTGTCTCTAATTTAATATTATATATATATATGTATGTGTGTGTTTGTGTATGAGTGTTTGTTCCCACAACATCACTTGACAACCAATACTGGTGTGTTTACATCCCGATAACTGAGTGATTTGGCGAAAAGAGACCGATAGAATAAGTACCAGGCTTACAAAGAATAAGTCCTGGGATTGATTTGCTCAACTAAAGACAGTGCTCCAGCATGGCAACGGTCAAATGACTGATACAAGTAAAAGAAAATATATATATATAATATATATTTTTATTGTATATGTACATATATATACTATATATATATATATATATATATATATATATATATATATATATATAGACACTATATATAAATCTTTACACACACACATCTTTATATATATATTTATATATAGGAGATAAATACAAATATATGCATACATAAAAACATATATGTACGTACCTACATCTACATGTAATATTACATGCATATATAAATAATTATATGGGAGTACAGGACATCACAAAAAGACGTAGAAACGGAAAAAGCAAAAAACAAAAAACAAGAAAACGGAAAACGAAGAAAAGAAAACGAAACAAATACAGGACGAGCTACACAGGACAAAACCCCCGTCATCAGCTGTCGCTAGAGGAGTCAGGCATGTCGAAGGCATAACAGAACACTAATCCAATAGGCCTTCCTGCGAGAGAATTAAAATAAAATTTCAAGCAGCGGGGCAAAATGAGTACGAACACAAACAAGACGTAACAATAAGACTGCAAAATTAAATACATGTACAAAAACAAACACAAGAGGACGAACGAAAAAGCCTTTTTTCTGGCATAGACAAACGATAAAACTGCAAAAATAAAAATACATGTACAAAAAGTACAATTAGTTACAAAACGAGAAAATAACAAGAATACTATACAGGAAATCAACCACACAAGGGGACGAACGAAGAAGCCTTTTGCTGGCAAGGACGAAAGTGTAGTAGCAGCGCGTGGAGGCAGTCTTTTCAATATGTATGTATACACACACAGACATATATATATATATACATACATACACACACGCAGAGAAGGGGTAAGATAGAAAAGGCAGGGTACCTGCAGCCATCACTCGCAACGTAGTATAACCTGCTAATTCATACCATGTTTTCGCTAATCCTTTTACTTCTCTATGTAAGCAGAAGCAGATAGGACCCTCTTTGCTCCCTCACCCTTGACCGAGCAGGCGATCCAGCATATGACAGTTGGAAAGGAAAAGGACTTCACCAGCACCCAGCTGCTGCCCATCACAGCTGAATAAATTGTTGCCACCACCACCACCATCAACATCAACACCACCACCACCACCTCCAGGCAGAGATGTTAGCATGCTGGGCGAAGTGCTTCGCGATATTTTGCCTGTCGCTGCGTTCTGGGTTCAAATTCCGCCGAGGTCGACTTTGCCTTTCATCCTTTCGGGGTCGATAAATTAAGTACCAGTTACGCACTGGGGTCGATGTAATCAACTTAATCCGTTTGTCTGTCCTTGTTTGTCCCCTCTATGTTTAGCCCCTTGTGGGTAATAAACAAACATATATTATCAGCCCTAAAAGGTTACCCCAGTGGCATTTGAACTCAGAATGCCAAGTTGGAAGAAATGTTGCTAAGCATTCTTTCTTGTGTGGTAATGATTCCGCCAGCTTGCTGCCCTATCATAATAATAATAATTCTTTCAATTAAAGGTAGAAGGCCTGAAATTTGTGGGGAAGTGATATATTAACCCCTGTGTTTCACTGGTATCAGCCCCAAAAGAATGAAAGGCAAAACTGACCTCGGAGGAATTTGAACTCCCAGCATGGTGATAGGCTAAGCATTTCGTCCAGCGTGCTGATGATTCTGCCAGCTCGTCACCTTAACCATAATAATAATAATCCTTTCTACTATAGGCCCAAGGTCTGAAATTTGGTGGGAAGGGGTTAAATCGATTACATTCATCCCCCAGTATTCAACTGGTACTTAATTCATCGACTACAAAAGGATGAAAGGAAAAGTTGACCTCTGGAATTTGAACTCATAATGTAGTGGTTGACGAAATACCACTGAGCATCTCATCCAGCATGCTAACGTGTGTGCCATCTTATTGCCTTAGTAACAACAACAACAACAACAATAATAATAATAATGATGATGAATAATAATAATAATAATAATAATAATAATAATAATAATGAAAATAATAATAATAATGAAAATGATGATAATGATAATAATAATGATAATTAATATAATAATAATAAAATAATAATAATAATATAATAATGATAATAATAATAATAATAATAATAATAATGATAATAATAATACTAATAATAATAATAATAATAATAATAATAATAATGATAATAATGATAATGATAATAAATAATACTAATAATAATAATGATAATGATAATAATAGTTCTTTCTACTGGAAGCCCAAGGCCTTAAATTTGGGGGAAGCGATTAAGTTGATTACATCTACCCCAGTGTGTAACTGGTACTTGTTTAATCCCTCCCCAAAGGATTAAAGGTAAAGTCGACCCCAGCGGAATTTGAAATCAGAATGTAACAGCAGATGGAATGCCGCTAAGCATTTCACCCAGCACGCTGATGGTCCTGCCATCTCACTGCATGCATGATGATATAATAATAATAATAATAATAATAATAATAATAATAATAATAATAATAATAATAATAAGAAGAAGAAGAAGAAGAAGAAGAATTACTATTATTGTCATGGTGTAGGTTATGCTGATAGTGATAATGCTAGTGATGATGATTGTCATGGTGATGACAATAATGCAACCAATGATGATGATGATGATGATGATGACAAGGCCAACAGGCAATGACAATGATGATGATGGTGGTGGTGGTGATTGCAAGGACTGTGGTGATGAGGATGATGATGGTGATGATAGTGATTAAAGAAATGTATATAGAGAGGAAGAGTAAGAGTGTGAGGTCAAAGTGAGAGAAAGAGAGAAGTATAAAGAGAGAGGAGAGAGAGAAAGTGATTAGTGATGGAGTGAGGTAAAAAAATTGAGAGAGGAGCTAAAAAGGGAAAGTGTAGTGAAGAGAGATTGAGAGAGTGAGAGAGAAAGAGAGGAAGGGAGAGAGGGGGTGAGAAAATGCAGTGAGAGAGAGAGTATGAGAGAGAGACTAAAGAGGGAAAGAAGAGATTGAGAGGCAGTGAGAGAGGGGGAGAGAAAAAGGCAGAGAGAGAGAGAGAGAGTTAGTGTGAGTGAGAGACTAAAGAGGGAGAGAGAGAGAGAGAGGAAGGGAATATAAAAAATATGGATGCTGCAGCCGATGAGCTGCTGCTGCTGACCCCCTCCACCTTCCATTCATTTTTCCTCTCCACCCATTCTATTGCCTCCTCTTACTGCTACTCATTCTAATAATTCTTCGGTTTCCTCATTCTCTTCTTCATCTTTCACAGCCTCCCACCTCCCCACTCAACTTACCCCCTCACCATCTCCATTCTAAACAACGACCACCACTCATCCATCCCCTCCTCTTCTTCCTTCACCTCCTCCTCCTCCTCCTTCTCCTCAACATCATCATCATCACCATCACCATCATCACCATCATCATCATCATCATCATCATCAACATCATCATCATCATCAACATCATCTTCATCATCATCACCTTTCTCTTAGTTTCTCTTCCTAATTTGTTTTTTTCTCTACTCCTCTCTGTAATCTCTCTCTCTCTCTCTCTCTCTCTCTCTCTCTCTCTCTCTCTCTCTCTCTCTCTCTCTTCTTCCTGTCTCTCTCGCTCTTACCTCTTCCTTCCATCCCTCTTCCTTCTACCCTACTACTATCCCAGGCTCTCTCGCACCTTCATTTTCCTCCCCTTCCTTGCCGTTCTGTTGCCTCCTCTGCCTCCTCCTCCACAAAATACAACTACCTCCCACTACCACAGTGCAGTTCTCTTCATTGTATGATCTTTGTTTCTCCTCCTCTTTCTCCTCTTCCTCCCCTCTTCTTCCTCTCTCTCCTTTTCCTCCCTCTCCTCTTACTCCTTCTCATTCACTTCAGCCTCCTTCTTCTTCTCTCTATCCACTCTCACTCCTCCTCATTTGTTCCTCCCCCCCACACCATTTAACCCTCTTCCGCCTCCTCTCATCTTCCTGCCTGCTCTCTTCTCATAAATGGGTTTTTTTTTTCATTTTCCACTTCCTCCCACCCTTTACTACAGCTTCCTTCCTCTCCCACCATCCTCACACTGCTACTACTACTACTACTACTACTACTACTACTACTACTACTACTACTACTACTATCTGTTTTTTTTTATGAAGCTTTTTATGCACACGTCTCCCCTACCCCCGCTGTAGCTCTTCCTCCCACCTTCCCTCTCACTTCATTCCCCATCCCACCGCTCCTCACACATATTCCTACTTCCTTCTCTTCCTCCATGTTCTCTTTCTCCTCCTCCAGTGTCCAGTCACTACCACTCCTCCTCCTATGCCTTATGATTACATCATTTTATGTATTTTTCCTGTTGTAGTGGTGGTGGTGGTGGTGGTGATAAGGGTGGTTGTAGGCATATAATTTCTTTTAATGTTGTTGTTGTTTAACCCCAGGTCCAGCATGCACTGATTGAGCAGAACTATGATCAAAGACATTCCAGCCTTGACTATCCTGTCTGATTTTTCTTATGTGTTTCTGAGTGCATCCTAGACTATATTCTTTCAATCTGTCTGTCCATTTTTTAAAAATATAGATAAGAGGGATATTTAGCTGCTACAAAGAGCAGATTGCTTGAGTGGCCTCATAAAGGACCCCTTTCTTTTACTTGGTGCTTTTATTGGTGTGTATGTGCAACTGTATTTATGTGTGTGTGTGTGTGTGTGTGTGTGCATGTGTGTGTATGTAAGAATGTAAGCATATTTGGGGTTGGGAAAATATGTATATGCCCGTGTATGCGTGTGTGTATATGTATGAGTATTTATAAGAACATGTGCATGTATGTTTTTGTATCTGTGTGTTTGTATGTGTAGTAAACATATCTGGATATCTGTTATATGTTTATGTGTGTGTAAGTGTGTGTGTGTGTGTGTGTGTGTGTGTGTGTGTGTGTGTGTGTGTGTGTGAACAAGACGATAGAATGAGTGTAAGGAAGAAATGGAAAGTGAGAGGTTATTGTTTAATCTCAGGTCAGTCCCAAGTAACCAGAATTAGGATCAAAAGCATTCCATCCATGACCGTCCCATTATTTTCTGTCCAGATACATATATATATATGGAAGGCTAGAGTTATTCAACATTATCCAACATGCCCTTTCAATAGCACAGTGTATTATGGGGGGTAAGGGGCAGCTAATTCGGTTGAACAATAATGAAGGGGGCCACTATCCTTGCAAGTGTAGAAAGCAGATATCCTTACAACCATATCATATGAAGCATCCTGAATTTGCCTTACATCTAGTTATGGGTGGGAGGGCGTGTGGCTTAGTGGTTAGGGCATTCGGCTCATGATCGTAAGGTTGTGATTTCGATTCCCGCGACGCGTTGTGTCCTTGAGCAACACTTTATTTCACGTTGCTCCATCCATCTCAGCTGGCAAAATGAGTTGTTACTTGTATTTAAAGGGTCAGCCTTGTCACTCTCTGTGTCACGCTGTTCTCCCCGAGAATACGTTAAGGGTACACGTGTCTGTGGAATGCTCAGCCATTTGCACGTTATTTCACGAGCAAGCTGTTCCGTTGATCGTATCAGCTGGGACCCTCGTCGTCGTAACCGGCGGAGTCTTTGAAAAAAAAAAAAAAAAGTTATGGGTGGTATATACATGTGTGTGTGTGCATATGCATAAATATATATGTATCTATATATATGTACACACACACACACATATATATGAGGGTATGCTGAAAAGTTCCTTGTATCATGAAAGGCCTGATTAGAGGCCCAACCTTCTGAGTCCTTTTTACAGGGCTTAGAAAAACTGAAGGACTGCTGCAATAAGTGTGTGAATCTGAGAGGGGAATACATTGAATAAAGTTATAATCAGCTAATCCTTCTGTATTTTCTTTTCCCCAAGCCAAGAACTTTTCAAGAACCACTTGTCTGTATATATATATATATATATATATATATATATATATATATATATATACACATATATACACACATGAAAGGCCTGGTTGGAAGTCCAACATTCTGAGATTTTTGCAGGGCTCAGAAAAACTGAAGGACCACTGCAGTAAATGTGTGAATCTGAGAGGGGAATATGTTGAATAAAATCATAATCAACTGATCTTCCTGTATTTTCTTTTACTCAAAGCCAGGAACTTTTCAGTGCCCACCTTGTATATGTTATATATACAGGTCTTTGTCTTCAGAGTGAGTGGACAGGGTCAAGGGGTGGTTGTGTAACAATGTTACACAAGGGTTAAGGTGTAGATGACATCCCTCATGGTGACATTGTCCACAGACAGGTATAAAAAGAAAACGAATATATATATATATATGTGTGTATATATGAATGTAGTTGTATATATGCACATATAGGCGCAGGTGTGGCTGTGTGGTAAGTAGCTTGCTAACCAACCACATGGTTCCGGGTTCAGTCCCACTGCGTGGCATCTTGTGCAAGTGTCTTCTGCTATAGCCCCGGGCCGACCAATGCCTTGTGAGTGGATTTGGTAGACGGAAACTGAAAGAAGCCCGTCGTATATATGTATATATATATATGTATGTGTGTGTGTCTGTGTTTGTCCCCCTAGCATTGCTTGACAACCGATACTGGTGTGTTTACGTCCCCGTCACTTAGCGGTTCGGCAAAAAGATCCGATAGAATAAGCACTGGGCTAACAAAGAATAAGTCCTGGGGTCGAGTTGCTCGATTAAAAGGCGGTGCTCCAGCATGGCCGCAGTCAAATGACTGAAACAAGTGAAAAGAAAAAAAAAAAAATATGTATATACATGTGTGTGTGTGTATTCACCTTCTGAATGAAGAGTCACAATGAAACAATTGATGAGAACTGCTCTTCATAAATATACAGAAAGGATGCTGACCATGAAAGGACAATCCTGCAGAGGAATGGAATCTGTAATGCAACATGCAGTTGCCAGCCAGAGGAGATAGCTGGGAGAGGACATCTTCTACCTCTGGCATTCTAAGTAATTCTGAATCTGTTGATTCCTTTATTAACTCTAGGAGACTTTTTTTTTATGCCAAAGTTTTTTGGTATAAAAGACAAGGTCCTCCCAGTGCAAACCATCAGGCAGCAGTTATTCATGTCCACACAAGATCTTAGCTTTGACAATGCAGCCATCATATTTCCTGTTGAAAAAATTGTGTATGGTCAGTCTTACTGCTAGCACATTCAATTGTGATGGTTTTATTAATCAGATCTTCAAGATAGCTAACTAGCACCTCATCTAGTCTATTTTTCTCTGTTACTAGCTCTTTGCTAAAAGCTACTGATTCTCACTCACCTTATGCAGGGTGCCCAACCAACAATGGATACCCTACCAACAGTTGTTAATGATTGGCTCTGTCAACTGCTGCATAACTAATTCACTAATCCAGTCCCTATAATCTTTATGCACCAATAATAACACATGCAAATTCCAGTAGTTGTATCCCTGTCTATGGGTCCTTTCTTAGTCATCAAAGCAGATCAGAAATTCATGGTTTCTGTAGATAACCAGTTAAAATTGTAGATATCCAATACTATCCACTATCTGCTTATCTAATACGTGCTCTAGATATGACCTAAAATATCCACTGTAGCCGTTTCATGTCAACACTGGCACATCAAGGAATCCAGTTATCAGACAAATGAAAAATTTTTAAGAGGTTTTTAATATTTTTGTGGTCTTGCTTGTATGTACTAACCCCATGCAGTTCTGCAGGCATCTAAAATACATCTTCACTAATAGCAGCTGATCCAAGCAAAGCTTCTGGACACCTGAAAAAAAAAAAAACTGAATCAGCCAAACTTTGATGGAGCTTAAACTGTTACCTGGGTAACCGAACAAACAATCTTGTTTCCAAGCTGACCTGACCTATGTACATTGATAAATCCCAAAGTACAGCCATATTTGCCAGATTCAGTGGGGGAAAAAAAGGTCGCTCACATTGATTTCTGAGAAGGCTGAGTGATCCAGTCCTCTCTTTGGGTGGATGTTTCTTGAATGGCTCTTCTCTTAGTCTCTTGTCAGTTATTTTCCTAAAAATAATCCCCACGCTCGATGGGAAACTATTAAGAAGAGTTCTGAAAACATCTGATGATGTCTTTATTTGTCATTATTCTTTGGGAGTTTTGAGAATGAAGTCCTGAAAATCCCTTACACCTTTGTCTTCATATTTTTTCATGTACATTGATATGTGTTCCATCAAGTCACTGAGATTTTTATTTACAATGGTAAACTTTGTGGAGCGTTTGTTTACATTGTTCCTTGTTCTGTTTGCAGCTTTTTCTCTTAGTGGTGATAATGGTATGATTAAGAATTTGGCTGCTGCTGTAGTAGTTTTGAATTTTATTCTTTGTTGTTCTTGATGTTATTTTGATGGTTATGCCAAGGGTTTACTGATCAGTAAGTTTTTCACTCATATTCCAAATATTTTCTTGTGTGTATGTGTGCATGTGTGCATACATGCGTATGTGTGTGTGCGTGTGTGTATGTTGGGGGTCATGGTCCCTTTTTTTATTCATTTTCATTATTTTTGGGCCCCACTGATAAATAGATTACTGTGTCTTGGCTTGCTTCTCCTGCTCCCCATCCTTACCAAGAAATTACAGATTATGAAAACTGTCTATGGGTCCTATCTTAGTCAACAAAGCAGATCAGAAATTCAGGGTTTCTGTACATAACCAGTTAAAATTGTAGATATCCAATACTATCTGCTTATCTAATACGTGCTCTAGATATGACCTAAAATATCCACTGTTGCTGTTTCATGTCAACACTGCCACATCAAGGCATCCAATTCAAATGCATTTTGCCACTTGTGTCTGTGTTGATAGTAAATTCTTCAACTGTCTTGGCATTGGTTTCTTCTGTTAAACTTTTCTCGGTGGTTGTCGTTGTTGCTTTCATTGTCATTTCAGTTAATGCTGTTGTGGTTACGGTGTCAGTAGCAAAGGAGCCTTTGGTTTCTTGACCCAAGAATAGAAAGCTTTCTGATGGTTAATGTTTCCACATGAGC
>NW_021836816.1:32500-37848 GCF_006345805.1 Octopus sinensis | reverse complement strand
TCTTTCTTTCTTTCTTTCTTTCTTTCTTTCTTTCACTCTCTCCCTCTGTCTCCCTCTCACACAAACACATAATCTATCTCTCACTCCTCATTATCTTTCGCTCATTCCCTTTCTCTTTCTCACTCACTCTCTTTCCCTTTTCCCCCCTTCGCTTCCCCTCCTTCTTTGCCTGTGTAATTCCCTGGCATGTAACTAACATCGCACCCACTTCCGTTATTCTCTGTCCACTACTGCTACCACCACTGCCACCACCATCACCACCACCATCACCATTACCACCTACACTACCACTATCACCATCACCACCAACAACAAGAACATCACTGCTACCACGACACTCTCACCATCATCACCACCACCACCAACATCATTACCACGAACAACACCACCACAATTACCACCTAAATCACCACTTCAGTCACCGCCACAACCTCCATCACTCCTACACTATTAATATCACCACCACCACTGCTATCATCAACAACAACAACAGCAATATTAACGAACTAGTCGAGAAGTGAGGCTCTTCTACGTAGTGGTTTGACCAGCAAGAAATAGCAGCTAAGTCTTCTTCATGTTATATACTGTCAGTCGGTTCCACTATATTTGTGACCCTTAACAAGCATGCTGTTCCCTGAAACTGGTCCCCACCTTTTTGGGCTGCCTCCAGCTGCAAGCCTCCCTCTTACATTTCTTAATTAGCTTCAGCCCCCCACCAATATTGTTTAACTCAAGTCCGTGGTTCGTCCTAATTATATTGCAATCAAGAGATAAATAACCACGCCACACTCTTCAGACCCATATGCGCACGCGCACTCGCACAGACAAACGCACACAGACAGACACGCAGACTTAGAGGAAAAGAACACATTGGATGATGTACTCCGAGGTGTGTAATGCAAGTTATGTGTTTTTCTTTATCGTAAGTTTGTTTAATGTGGATTAATGTGTGGCTAAACAAAAGCAACAGTAACTTTTACACGGTCACGGGGTCAGGTATATATAAATAGTCCAACGAGTCATATTGGTTTCAAATTTTGGTACAAGGCTAGCAAGCTTACATCGACCCAGTCCTCTGGTGGTACTTATTATATCAACGCCGAAAGGATGAAAGGCAAAGTCGACCTCGGCGGAATTTGAACTCGGAACATTGTGACGGACGAAATGCCCCTTAGCATTTTCCCTGACGAGCTAATGATTCTGCCAGCTCGTCACCTTATTTCAATAAGCCATATTGATTCGTATTTTGGCACAAGGCCAGCAAGTTTACATCAACCCAGTCCTCTGGTAGTACTTATATCAACGCCGAAAGGATGAAAGGCAAAGTCGACCTCGGCGGAATTTGAACTCGGAACGTTGTGACGGACGAAATGCCCCTTAGCATTTTCCCTGACGAGCTAATGATTCTGCCAGCTCGTCACCTTATTTCAATAAGCCATATTGATTCGTATTTTGGCACAAGGTCAGCAAGTTTACATCGACCCAGTCCTCTGGTGGTACTTATATCAACGCCGAAAGGATGAAAGGCAAAGTCGACCTCGGCGGAATTTGAACTCGGAACGTAGTAACAGACGAAATGTCATTTGGTATTTTCCCTGGCGGGCTTAATGATTCTACGAGCTCGTCACCTTATTTCCATAAGCCATGTTGATTCGTATTTTATTACTCTATGGCGTGGTCTTTTACCTTATGCACAAATGTGTACCCTTTGGACCAAAGACCTGAGATGGATTCTGTATAGACAACAAGATCTCTGCTATTTTGAAGTAGTCGTATAGCATTTTAATTTTTAAAATCAGTCCTTCCTCAATAAAAACTGTTTGATCACTGCTGGAAACTGCAAACAAATGTTTGCGCCAGTCAGTTACAACAGTTATTTTGCTCTGCTCCAGCAGAGCAGCTCTCCATAACTCAGCATGCTAAAAGATTACAATGTTAGACTGATGTAGTAATTTAAGCACAAGGCTAGTGATTTTGTATTGAAGGGTCTGTCGAGAGTATTGATCATTTTTTTAACTGCTATTTTATTTTATCGACTCCCAAAGGATGAAAGGCAAAGTTGATTTCAATTGTTATTAGGAAACAAAATATGAAGAACCGCAAGAAATATCGCTGGAAACGTTTGAAGGCACGATTTTTTTTTTTTTGGTTTTGTTGTTTGTTTTGTTTTTCCCTCATATGGTGACAGGGAATGAATCGTTTCCATAGCTTTATGATCTGGAAACAGCGGTTCAGTCTATGATATGACATCACCCTTCTCCGAGGCCTAAGAAATTCAAGAACCAGCGATCAGCACAGCAAGTCATTGTAGTTGATATGAGAATGATTAAGGTGCCATTCTCCTTGATTTTCTGGAACATGGCTGTATTATGAACAGCACGCGATACATTGAAACAATCAAAAAGCTTAGAGAAGTTATTACGACGAAAAAAAACAAGCAATAATCAAAAAAAATAATAATAAAAAAATTATCAACATTCACCATGACAATGCACGACCACACATCTTTGACAATAAATCATGAAATCAGCAAATTGGGCTTGTCAGTGAACTTCATCCAACATACAGCTCGATTTGGCAAAAAATAGGCAAATCGGCGAAATAGACTGGCCAGTGATACTCTACCCGACGTCTTAGCTCAGATCTGGCACCCTCCGACTTCCATCTGTTTGATCTATTGAAGGACAGTTCAGGGGAGGAGCGATTTGATGACACGTAAGAGGTGAAAATGGTTGTGAAGAAGTGGATATTACAGTACACAACTGAATTTTTTCAAAGAGATTTCGAAAGTTGGGTTCATCAATGTCGCAAATGCATCGTTTATGATAGAGACTATATTGAGTAGTACCGTTGTATAAATGAAGAGTTACTCAACCAAAAGGCGTAATTCGAACTTGTCACTTAATTAAAAAAAAAGGTGTGCCTATTCTTACAGAACGCAGCTACTTAAATTGAATTCTTTCTATATACAGTTGTGGCCAAAAGTTTTAGATATTTTTAAAAATTTGAAATTGCTACGGCTAATTGTTATGCTCTGGCCAAATATAACTGGCATTTAATATAAAAATTCCAATTTTTAGACCTACCTTCGAAACTTTTGGCTACGATTGCATAATTTGAAACATTCTTACATGTCATGTGAAAATTAAAATATAACGTATAAAGCAGAAATGATGGTTTCTCTTTTAAATATGCAAGATTCACGGGAGCCAACAAGAGATCTGCTAGAAAGAGCTGCAAAACCTCTCTCATATCACATGGTATCGTCCGAAATAAAGATTCACTAGATAACATCATTCTATCATTCTTTCATTCTTTAAATAGCTTCAGTTTGAGGATTGCGGTCATGCTGGAGCCTCGCCTATGCAATTGGTACTGTTTCTACAATATTTAACCTTTTGATAGATGAAGGAGTTTAATACCATTGTCTTTCACTGCCATTCATGTTGTGGCGTTGGTTCGTCTGGAACCGCAGATAGTAGGATATCTAATATCCAGGGACTTCATGAATCTATTTACATCAACCCCAATAGATTTCTCTTATCTTTTACCTATTTTAGTCATTGAACTACAGTCATGCTGATAATTTTTTAAAGTTATTAAAAAGCTATGGGGCATTAAACCGTAGACTGCTGCAGTACTTGGCCTTAACTTTTGATGAAAGGAGTAGGACCATTGGTGCAATGCAGTGGCGACCACTTCGAGGATTAGTATAGCCTTCAATACTAAAGTTTAATACAAGGTCTTCATGGATATTTCACGTAAAAGTTACTCCATATCTTTCTCGTTTCCTCTTCATAGGCGCAGGAGTGGCTGTGTAGTAAGTAGCTTGCTTACCAACCACATGGTTCCGGGTTCAGCCCCAATGCGTGGCACCTTGGGCAAGTGTCTTCTTCTATAGCCTCGGGCCGACCAAAGCCTTGAGAGTGGATTTGGTAGATGGAAACTGAAAGAAGCCTGTCGTATATATATATTATATATATATTATATATATATATATATATATATATATATATGTACGTCTGTGTTATATGTTTGTGTGTCTGTGTTTGTCCTCCAACATCGCTTGGCAACCGATGCTGGTGTGTTTACATCCCCGTTAATTAGCGGTTCGGCAAAAGAAACCGATAGAATAAGTACTAGGCTTACAAAGAATAAGTCCTGGGGTCGATTTGCTCGACTAAAGGCGGTGCTCCAGCATGGCCGCAGTCAAATGACTGAAACAAGTAGAAGAGTAAAAGAGTAGAGCTATAGTGCTTACTAATCCTCCCCCAATGCCTTGACCGTTGCTTTGAGGTGAAATTCGCACGAATCCGAACCAACTATGAAGATCTGAGTCAGCAGCAATAGCAATAAAATCTAAAAGAATTGACGGGTGCCAATAAATTTAGTTTCTCTGAGAAATAAAATAAAATAAAATAAAAAGACTTCCAAAACATCTGAATTGTCATGCATTGAAAACCGTGTCTGAAAACGTTGTCTTGGCATTAAAAAACAACAATGAGATCATCTTTCAATGTTTGCTAATTAGGAAATGTTTAATTAAATGGAAAGTAAAATATAACATGAAATATTAAACTAATCAAACCAAGAAACATATAACTCTTTATCCTGGTGTTGTGGTTTTGGGTTTATGGACAAACAAATATTCTTAAATAAATCTATTTAGTCATTTTATTTAAATATCTGTCAGTTTGTCTGTTTGCCATTTTGTTTCTCTCTCTCTGTCTCTCTCTCTCTCTCTCAGTCTTTCTTTCTTCCATATGTACACGAATACATACATCCACACAGAAATACATGCACACATATTCACACACACACACACACACACACACACACACACATATAATAAATATATATATAGATATTCATATTGATATATACGCATATATTTATTCATATTGACATATATGTATACATACATACATACATATATACATACACGCATATATACGCTTATATATGCATTATTCATGAACAGATATGCGTTCATACAAACATACATACACATCTTTAAAACATGCAAGTTGCTCTCTCCCTCTCTCTCTCTCTCTCTCTCTCTCTCTCTCTTCCCCTCTCTCCTTCTCTTTCTCCCTCTGTTTGCTACTCAACGCTCCACCTGTAGCTTCTGAAATCTCACTCCCATTCTACATAGCAAACATCAGTTTACCAATATCAATATCATTGATTCTGAGTTCAAATACCTCCGAGGTTGACTTTGCCTTTCATCCTTTCGGGGGTCGATGAAATAAGTACCAGATGAACACTGGTGTCGATGCAATCGACTTAGCACCTGACCCCACCCTCACCCTACCCCACCACCCGAAATTTCAGGCCTTGTGCCTTAT
>NW_021836816.1:27500-30000 GCF_006345805.1 Octopus sinensis | reverse complement strand
GATCCCCTCTTATTTTTACTGCATTTTTAACTAAATACATGGTACTGGCCACGAAATCGGAGCAATGACAATGAATTACATACCATGAACTCCCGAGGAGTATCGTAAGGTGGTTCAATTTCTGAAGGGCCGCTTAAATTGAATCCCACTGACCCCGCTATTTTTACTGCATTCACCCCGCTCCTATACTTATTGATAAAGCTATGATCAGTATTATTGCTTAACACATTTACAGAAATAAGTTTGGGCATTCAAAAATACCTACAGGTACACTCAAATCAAGATAAAGAGTTATAACAGTTACGTTTCAAATGTGGTAGTGTGAGTATTTATATTTTGTATTTTATGAAACTTATATCTAGGTGGAAAACTAATCTTCCTCTTCCGGTTATACATTGGTGCTTGGGCCTTCAGCCCCAGAGTTCTAGAGTTTCTTTTTTCTTCCTCAATATCCTACAAAATTCCCAACTAGCCTGAATGCCGCCTGAAGGGCGGCTTCAAGACTGGGAACTTAGCTGTAAGTCTTATAGGAAGCTGTAAGTCAAACAAGAAACTAGCTTGTATGACTATCGGCAAAGCTGGTAGAAAGCGGTTCAAGTGTTGATACACTGATACACTGTTACAGAGATGGAATTCACGTTACATGCTGAATGATCAAGTTAATGGGACATGGGGTTTATGTATGAGTACGAGTGAAGTATAGATATCGAGTGTTTGGGTATGGGTGTGTGGATATATGTCGGGTAAGGAGTTTGGAGTGGGGCATCGGAAAATTAATACCAGGATATACATATGCAATGAATGTGTTCATTATATTACACAAGGGTAGAGGGCCACAAAGCGACCTGATAGTGGGGCTGAAGGCCTCAAAGGTGCCCTCGGGAAGATCTAGCCTGAATTCCACCCGAAGGGCAGCTTCAAGGCTAGTATAATAAATATGTATCCTACTGAAATGTATTGCGAAATCCTTCAGTAAAATATTAAATTCTTTCTATATGCAACTCAACATACAATCAAGCATTAATATATAAATATATAAGTACGCATATACATGTATTGTGTGCATGAGTAAATATATATGCAGCTGAAGATTGACCTATATTTTAAAACTGATGTAATACTTGCATTGTTTAATTAAATGAAGTCGCAAGAAACGATTGTACTGCACTACCTTTGGATATCCTTGTTGCTTATTTTGATTATATATATATATAATATATATATATATATATATATAAAAGTGAAGTTGTGTGCTGTCTGTCTCCTACGATTTAGATTCCTAACTACTCCCACATTTTGCGGTGCAGTTTAACCAAAACCGGGTATCTTATAGTCGTGATTCATATCGAGCCCTTCTAGGTATTAGCGCGCGTCTACGATGAGTCTACGATTTTTAAAATAATTTACCATAATTTTTTTCCATTTTAAAGCATATTTTTTAAATAAAGGGAAGTAACTCTCTAAAAATGTCTACGATGAGTCAACGATTTAAAAAAATTTACCATAATTTTTTTTCCATTTTTAATGCATTTTTTGCTGTTTTTTGGCTATAACTCTCTAAAATGCTTTATAGTTATTTCCCTTACAAACCCGAGCAACGCCGGGCGATACTGCTAGTATATATATATATATATATATATATATATATATATATATGTTTTATTCTGTTAAGAACGTAGTAGAGTACAGTATACTAAGTTCTGGCTACGACAGACAGATAGGATGTTATTGAAGTGGAGGATTTTAAACTTTCGGAGAGAGTATTTACTTTTTGCCTGAGGAAACACGGCTAGATCTCATGATGCGGGGAAACAGCTAGATAATCAAGTACCTGCACACCCGGAGAACTACGTTGCGTTGAAACAAATTGTAGGGATTAAAAAATAAATGTCCAGCCGTACCCCTTCTTGTTGATTCCAGTTTCTCAATTATATGTGTGTGTGTGTGTGTGTGTGTGTATACATACATATAAATATATATGAATATACATATATATTGTGAGCATATGTAAATACATATACATGTGTGTGTGCATGTGTCTCTGTGTGCGTGTGTGTGTGAGTGTGTGTGTGAGTGTGTGTGTGTATGTGTGTGTGTGTGTTTGTGTGTGTGTGTGTGTGTGTTGTGTGTGTGTGTGTGTGTGCTATTGAATGTGTGTGTATAAACGTATAGATACAGGGTCCGGACGGTATTTGAGGACAGATTTATCATTTTTAAAATCGCTTATTTAATAACAGAACAAAATTGTATTTTTATAAAATAGCATAATTTTTATAAAAATAACATAAACATAAGCTAAATTATCAATTTAATAATTTCATTTAATAAAACTACCATTGGCATCAATAACTGCTTTTACGCAGGCTCGAAATCGCTTACAAGCTCGTATTAAGTGGTTCTTGTTCATATCAGACATGACTCGAACTATGGCGGCTTTCAAAGACTCTTTGGTGCGATGAAGCGTTCACTGACATTTTTCTCAATGATGCTCCATACATTG
>NW_021836816.1:5000-22500 GCF_006345805.1 Octopus sinensis | reverse complement strand
AAACATTTGATTGTCAGAAACTGTGGAAACCTGTCGTATACACACACACACACACACACACACACATATATATATATATATATATATATATATTACAAATTGAGATAGGGGTTGTGAGTGCAACCCACCATGGGATAACAAATATCCAATATACTGCCAGTACAGCACCCAACAAAGTTAATACATAAATGTTAAGAATTGCGATGCAATTCATTCATTTACTGTATTATATGGGCAAAGGTAAAATGTTTTACCACAAATTAATTTATACAAAATAAGAAAATGGAGAAACACATCTATATCAATAATCAACTACCAGATAATACCCAATCACATAATTTATTAACCCATCATATGTAGTGGGTTAATAAATTATGTGATTGGGTATTATCTGGTAGTTGATTATTGATTAAGGTGTATTTCTCCATTTTCTTATTTTGTATTATATATGTATATATATATATATATATATATATATATATATATATATATATATATATATAAATGAAAGAATGGAGTCGAACGACTTTGTTAAATCGTCGTTCGACTCCATTCTTTCATTTATCTATAGTAAAAAAACACACAAATTTCCACACGAAAACACCTGATTTCTGCCCTTGGCATGTATCTTCACCACCATCCCTGCCGGAGCCTCGTGGAGCTTTAGGTGTTTTCGCTCAATAAACACTCACAACGCCCGGTCTGGGAATCGAAACCGCGATCCTACGACCGGGAGTCCGCTGCCCTAACCACTGGGCCATTGACAATAGACACTAGGGTTTGGTGCTAATTGCTGGTTTCAGTTTGTTGGCCAGCATTGGTGATTGTAGATCCTTTTTCCGGGCATTGTTCCAGTATAGGTCCTTACGCATCCTCCAAAACGGTTAGCATCACTTTTTCTGTGGTAAGTTAAGTCTTGAATTTCGTTTTTCCTCGTGATTCCGGATGATTCCAGCCCATGCTCTGCCTTTTGAACTATAGCTCAAAGCGATGGAGCCAGTTTCATCTTCTGTGACTCTTCTCTCCATAAAGACTTCGCCTTCATCGTTGTAGCGGTCGAGTAAGTGCTGACAGATCACATGATTGCGTTTGTACACTTCGCTAAGCTCTCTTGACACACAACTGGAAACAGACTTTACGAAATCGAAGCTTGTTGTGGATGATTTTATATGCAGAACCATGACTAAGTTGCAGAGACCGTTCCACCTTATCGATAGTCACTCGCCAGGTCGCCAGAACCATCTCCCGAACTTGTTGAATCTCCACGTCAGTTGTGGGTGTTGATGGACGTCCTTACTCTATTTTCGTGCTTCACGCCTGTCCGGCTATTTTTTAAACTTTTTCATCCATTCATATACACTTCTACGCAGTAGAGCATAGTACTGAAAGTTCGCAAAGAATTTCAACCCGTCACAACTCCAGACCAGATAAATCGAATCACTGATCTCTTTTTTTCTTTGGTGCACTCGAAAGAAAACTTGGAGCAGTCAAGGTCCAATCTCAGTTACGTAACCACAAAAGATACCTTCTTCTGGCATTCGGGCGCCGACAGCAGAGCAGTCAACCTAAAGAAAGTTTTGGAGGAAGTGCATATAATCTGTGACTTCCATTCGTGTTATGTATATATATATGATGGCACTCCGTCGGTTACGACGACAGGGGTTCCAGTTGATCCGATCAACGGAGCAGCCTGCTCGTGAAATTAACGTGCAAGTGGCTGAGCACTCTCCAGACACGTGTACCATTAACGTAGTTCTCGGGGAGATTCAGCGTGACACAGAGTGTGGCAAGGCTGAAACGGGAAGAAAGAGCGAGAGAAAGTTGTAGTGAAAGAGCACAGCAAGGTACGCCTGGTCTGGGAATCGAAGCCGTGATCCTACGACCGCGAGTCCGCTGTCCTAACCACGGGGCCATTGCGCCTCCACATGTACATATACATGTATGTATGTATGTAACGGGAAGCTTTATGAAAATAAACAAAAGACGAAGGCAGGTGGAATATAAACAAACAATTGTATTAGTATGGCGCTCAGGAATATAAATAAAACAAGTCTTTTACGTTTCGAGCCTACGCTCTTCAACAGAAAGATACACAGAAAAGAAACAAGGAGAGAAAAAAAATATGTATGTATGTATGTATGTATAGAGTGTTTAAAGTAGTGTACAGATATTGTATATTGAGAAAAATGAGGCAGTCAGAATTTTGGATAATTCTTTCTTAGCGCTTTCGTTCGTTTTTCGAACTCGTGAAGAGAAACTCAAAATCAAAAATGGTGTAAACGGAACATTTCGTTGTTCATTTGGATGAACTGGATGCTTTTCTGATTTGTTTAGAAGAGGAGAAATATGCTTTTTTGTGGGTTTTTTTTTTTTGAAAAGGGGGGAAAGAGAGGAAGAAAAGCGAAGAGGGGGTCCTCTTTGCTTTTCTTTCTCTCCCCCGCACCTCCGAAAAAAACCATTTTTCTCCTCTTCTAAATAAAGCAAAACAACATCTGATTGATATAAATGAACAAGCAAACGTTCTGTTTTTACCAATTTGATTTTAATTTTATCTTCACGAATTCGATAAACGAACGAAATCGCTAATATAGAATTATCCAAAATTCTGACTGCCTCTTTTTTCTTAATAGCGGGGGGGGGGAGCACTCCGTCGGTTACGACGACGAGGGTTCCGGTTGATCCGAATCAACGGAACAGCCTGCTCGTGAAATTTACGTGTAAGTGGCTGAGCACTCCACAGACACGTGTACCCCTAACGTAGTTCTCGGGGATATTCAGCGTGACACAGAGAGTGACAAGGACGGCCCTTTGAAATACAGGTACAACAGAAACAGGAAGTAAGAGTGAGAGAAAGTTGTGGTGAAAGAGTACAGCAGGGATCACCACCATCCCCTGCCGGAGCCTCGTGGAGCTTTAGGTGTTTTCGTTCAATAAACACTCACAACGCCCGGTCTGGGAATCGAAACTGCGATCCTATGACCGCGAGTCCGCTGCCCTAACCACTGAGCCATTGCGCCTTCACCTTTTTCTTAATATATATACGTGCATGTGTGTGTGCGTGTGTTTGCTATTGTGCTCCCACTTTATGACAACCGGTGCTGAGTTGTTTAAATCCCCAGGACTTAACGACTCGAAGTCCTAGGGTTGGTTTAAACACCAGACTGGCCTAAGCATGGCCGCAGTTTAATGATTGAAGCAAATACAAAATAAAATAAATATTTTGGTGGTTGTGAAGACTTTCAGACTTTATGGATGTTCCAAGTTATGATCGCGATGCTATCTTTGTTTCTTAACCCAAGGTCAGCTCTAATCGAGTAGACTTATATCAAACGCATTCTTTCCGTGACCATCCAGTGACCATAGGGTATGTGGAACTGCATAATCTAAAGACGTACTTTGTTTTCTTTTTCTTGGGAGTCAGTTGAAGGTATTCTTGACGGGAACACGTAAAGCCGAAGGAACACGGAAAGCTCAGCTCTTGTTGGGTAGTGTTTTCGATGTTTCTGGTGGTGGTTGTTATAATGTCATTTTTTATAGAATTTTGGTCATGGTTTTTGTTGTTGTTGCTGTCGACATTGTCGCTTTTTTGTGGTGGCAGTGGTGGTGGTAGTGGTGGTCTTCGTGCTACTTCTGCTGCTACTAGTAGTGGTCATCGTCCTTGTGTGGTATTAGTAGTAGTAGTAGTAGTAGTATGCACTTTTATGTACATGTCTGCGTACAGAAAGTAGTAGTAGTAGAAGTAGTAATAGTAGCAACAGCAGCAGCAGCAACAGCAGTAGTAGTAGTAGTCGTAGTAGTAGTAGTTGCTATCGTTGTTGTTGTTGTTGTTGTTGTTGTTGTAGTTGTTACTCTTTCCGTTACTGCTCCATCACCGAGTCTGTAGTTGGTTGGACAGTGTCCGAGCCATTAGCAAGCTCAGGTCTGGCATAGATGTATGTATGGTGCACTTAACGGATTTCACCACGATAATTTGTTTGTACACACACACACACACGCGCACACACACACACACACACACACACACACACATACACGCTCACACACACACGAGCGCGCGCGCATAAATATATTTATGTATGGAATGTCTGAGCATATTTACGTATATGCACATATATATATGTATATATATATATAGATACACACACACACACACACATATATATATATATATTATTTAATATTATGTAGCTAATAACCTTATAGCGTGTTTTCCAAAGCTTCTCTCTCTCTCTCTCTCTATATATATATATATATGTATGTATATATATATATGTGTGTGTGTGTGTGTATGCATGTATATGTATATATATGTATATATGTATATATGTATATATATATGTATGTATGTATATGTGTTGTGTATATATATATATATATATATATATATTATATATATATACAAAGTGTTAGATTGATAAGTAGATAGACAGTCAGACGGACATGCAGACAGATATTGCATAACTTACATTAAAGGACCTTGGGAAAGACCTTGGGAAGAGAGGGAGAGAGAAAGGGTGCGGCAGCAAGGAGAGACAGACAATGACTTGAAAGATGTAGCCTTATAATCACGCGCATGCAGATGTGTATATACGCGCGTATATATATATATATATATATATATATATATATATATACATTCATATATATGCATATGTATGTATTATCAATTACATATTTATGCAGTTATGTTATTACATACAGATGTAAAGACAAAGAGGTTGGGAGGCTGGGAATTTCCCCCACCGCTGGGGATAGTGATCACAATTTAAGAATACGACATTATTCGAAATCGCACTATTCGAACATATAATAAATTCGTGTAGAATGACCTTTTGATGTCCAGACTTTGAAAGTAGTAGAGGATTTGGAGTGCGTGGGAAAATCGATATACGTAAAGAACAAAAATTTAATGAATTAGATGCTGCTTTATAATTCGTCATTTCATTGTCTTTATTCAGAATACGTAAATACTATATTGGTTTGAAATTTTTTTCTTCATATAGTCTAAAAACATTTTTTATTTGTTTGTTTTGAGTTTTCTTTCTTTTTGTGCATGACCCTCTAACAGCTGAGTGCATTTTTCAACATGTCTTCTAAAGTTCTCTCTCTTTCTCTCTCATCGGATCTGCAGCCGTTATCATCTACTTTCAGTCTCCCAAAATTCTAAGAATAGCAACGAGTTCTTTAATTGAGAATTCTTTTGTTTGCTTGCTTCTAATCTTCATCTGTTCTGTTTTGGCCATTATCCTCATCATCTGCACGTTAAACTATAATGTATGATTGATTTCTGCAACGGTTCCTGTAACTTCAGCCCCGAATCTACCAAACTTATTAGCGCAATGAGAATTATATTTTTCTAATTTTTTTTTCTTTAAACAACCTTCATATTCCTCGTTATTATCTCACACTTTACATCATTAGCATTTTCCATTCCTTTCTTTATATTAATTCTTTTTAATTCATTTTTTAAGCTATTCTTTGTTCTTTGTGTGTTCTTCCCAAAGGCTGTTAAATTAATTGCATTTTCACCCCATCTCCGTTTTTGTCTTGTTTTGTCTTTTTTTTCATCATAATAGCTTAGATAAAAGTTTTGAGTAAATAGTAGGGTTTGACTATTGCTATTACCCCCTGGTCTATTGACTGCAGCAGCGAAGTCATAGTCGAGGGTAGTAAAAATACACTTTACATTCTGACAAAAGTCACCGAGTACATTTAGATATCCTAAAGCATTATCAAACGTTAATAACATTTCAGACTCTGAATTTATAGACTTACGATAGCTTTCTGTTTCGTGACAAGAATAATTCTTAAATCAATCTTCTTCATGTAATGATTGAGTTGTATTTCCTTGAGTTGTATTTCCTTGAAACTAGTAGAAATGTCTGTTTGAGCTCTTTGTAAGCACATGTGTTTTCAGACCCACAGATCACGAAGATTCCCCAGAAGACATTATAATCCAATAAAAAGGGATGAGTTATTAGTATCCAGTTTGAGGAGAGATTTGCAGTTATCCTTTCATCGCTAAGTAAGTTCCCCCAACAATCCCCTCTCACCCATATGAAGAAAGAAGAAAGAAATGTTTCCTTCTTGAGCCATTCGAGGTTCATAAGGACCGGTTTCCCGGTTTCAGTGGCGTATATATTCTCCACCTGGACGGGACGCCGACCCCTTGCAGAGTTACTCATTTTTGCTAGCTGGGTAGACTGGAGCATCGTGAAATTTAGTGTTTTGCTCAAGAACACAACGCGTCGCCCGGTCCAGGAATCGAAACCATAATCTTATGATTAAGAGTCCAACATCCTAACTACTAAGCCGCGCGCCTCCACCCTTGTACCTGTAGTAGAAACAAAAAAATTTTAACTTGTTTATTAATATAAGCACCATCTTCAATATTACTTTTCCCTTTAGGGCAGCGAGCATGCAAAATCGTTTGCACACCGGGCTGAATGTTTAGCTGCATTTCGCCCGTCTTTATATTCTGAGACCAAATTCCATTGAGGTCGACTTTGCCTTTCGTGCCATCAGGGTCGATGAAATAAGTAGCAGTTAAGCGCTGGGATCGATTTAATCAACTTACACCTTCCCCCAAAATTGCTGGCCTCGTGTCAAAATTTCGAAACCAATATATTATGAAAATTAATGGAATTTGTAGTTTTGTGGTACCAGTGCCGGTAGCACATACCAAAACCATCCGAACGTGGCCGTAGCCAGTACCGCATTGACTGGCCTCCGTGTCGGTGGCACGTAAAAAACACCATCCGAGCGTGGCTGTTCGCCAGCCTCGTCTGGCACCTGTGTCGGTGGCACATAAAATCACCCACTACACTCTCGGAGTGGTTGGCGTTAGGAAGGGCATCCAGCTGTAGAAACACTGCCAGATCTGACTGGCCTGGTGCAGCCTTCGGGCTTCCCAGACCCCAGTTGAACCGTCCAACCCATGCTAGCATGGAAAGCGGACGTTAAACGATGATGATGATGATGATGTGATATCTGGCTTCCACTCCGCGCGTGTATTTTTACCAACAAAACTAACATTATAGGATCGAGATCATTTTCTTTTCTTGTCGAACTTCAAAAAATGAAAAGGTTTTCGCTTATTTTCCCATTCGGTTTGATTTACGTCTTTACGTTTTTCTTTTGCAAATAGACTGACCGAGTTGTTCTGATGGCGATTTTATTTTAAAGAATCTACTTTTAATTGCAACCATCGATCTAAAATCACAAACGGCGTTCCATTTCAGTGGTTACAATGCTTCTGTTTCTTGTTGTTTTGAAATGCAATGATCTGGCTTTGCATTGCCCTTATTCTCTCTAAAGCTTTGTCTTCATAATAATATTATACACAAAGGCAACCAACTGGCCAAATCTTTAGTACGCCGGGCAAAATGCTTAGCGGCATTTCGTCACTCCTTATGTCTTGAGTTCAAATTCTGCTAAAATGAGTACCAGTTGCATGCTGGGGAGTCGATATAATCGACTTATTCCCTCCCTCTCTCTTGTGTCAAAATTTGAAATCAATAATATTATGCCCTCCCATTATGCGGATAGCGTAGTTTCGTTCTATTTCATCTTTGGTAGCACAACTTCCATGATTGCTAAGTATTGTTCAGTTTTCTTCAAATCTTATGCTTTCAATTTCACAGACAAAAATACATTAAGAAGGAAATAACATTTTTTGTAAGTTAACATGAAATTCCTGTGGAGTATATATTTTCAGATAATTTCGCTACTATTTCAATAAAAATAAGGCCATAGTGGTTGTGCAACCTGTTAAAAAGTACAGCGAATTCTACCTCAAATCACAACCCAACGTCTTAAACAAAAGTAAGTTCATATTTGACTATATAGTCCTAATTACACCAAATCTGAAATTAAATGCCTGGAATACATCTGGAATATCTGGAATATCTGGAATACATCTAATCATAGATCTACTGGATTATGGCTGACCTGGGGTTAAACAAAGAGCAACGACTATATCAGCGAGAGGTGTAAACACCAATAAGTTTTATTTTCTCCTCTGTACAAACAATGATTTTCATGTCTACGATAAAGGAAACTCAACAAGTCTCTGAAACAATTGTTTTACGTTGACAAACATTGGCTGCAGTCTTTAACCTTGAAAAGTCAGGGACTTTGGCTTTCTCCAAGACGAGGAATCCAAAGATAAAAATAAAAGACGCAGATTCTGGGTATAAGCAAATGGAATACAAAAACATACAGGGCAACAAGAACTTTCTCCAGGTTCGAGTGGTTCTATCTTATTTGATATTTGTCTGAAGTTCAATGGAAAGGCCTTGTTTGTGACGTTTATTTGGCGACTTTAAATAGAATAAGTATATTGGATATGTGTGTATGTGTGTATGAGTATACATACGTATGCACACGTATATGTCACATACTTATATGTGTGTGTTTGTATATTCATCTATATATGCATGTATGCGTGTGTATACATACACACACATATGTGCGCGTGTGTGTGTGTGTTTGCATAAACATATGCATTTATATACATATAAGCATGCTTGCATTTATATACGCATTTTTATGGATTCATGTATATAGTTTATATGTGTGTATGTGTGTGTATAAGCAATATATATATATGCGCATCTTTTTCTGAGTCTATGTATGTGTATTCATGTATATAGTCTATATAGTGTGTATATGTGTGTGTGTGCGTGTATGTATATTTGAATATGTATACAAATATATGTATGTGTGTGTGTATGTATGCATGTATATGTGTATGCGTGTGTAAATGCGGAGAGACAAACAGACAGACAGACAGAAAGAAAGAAAGAAAGCAGTATATATATATATATATATATATATATATATATATATATATATATATGTGTGTGTGTGTGTGGTGTGTGTGTGTGTGTGTGTGTGTGTGTGTGTGTGTGTGTGTGTATGTATGTATGTATGTATGTATATGTGTATGCGTGTATGAATGCGGAGAGACAGACAAACAGAGACAGACAGACAGAAAGAAAGAAAGAAAGAAAGAAAGAAAGAAAGAAAGAAAGAAAGAAAGAAAGAAAGACGGTATCATGTAGGCATATTTACAAAAAGGTGTCTGTGTGGTGGACAGGGGACAAATATAGCGACAACTGGCACCAGATATAAACAGACCAAATACAGGAGACCGAGACCGGGACGAACAGACAGACTTGATATCTAATGGTGATTGTGTGTGGTGGTGGTGATGGTGGCGGTGGTGGTGGTGGTGGTGGTGGGGTGTGTAGTTAGATAACAATGAAGCAGCTGGTACGTTGTGGAAACTGTTTTATCTCATAAATAAAGTTAGTATTGTTGTTGTTGTTGTTGTTACGGCTATGGCGTATTGACGTTGTTGTGGTGGTGGTTGCTTATTGTTGCCGTTGCTGCTGTAGTATCTGTGGTGGCTGTCACCGTTGTCGTCGTTGTTGTCGTTGTTGTTGTTGTTGTTGTTGCTGTGGTGATCGTGATGGGTTGTGGTAATGGTTGGTGTTGGTGTTGGTGCTTGTTCTGAAAGCTGGTGGTTGCGGTAGAGGTAATGATGGTTGTAATGGTGATGGTGGTGGTAATGGCGTTAATATAGTGGTTTTGGTGGTGGCTGTGGTTGTGGTGGAGGAGGTGGTGTTGATTGTTGCGGTGGTAGGGTAGTTGTGGCGGTAGTGGTAATGGTGTTAGTGGTGGTAGTAGTTGCGGTGGTAGTGATGTTAGTGGTGGTGGTGGTGGTAGTTGTGAAGGTAGTGGTAATGGTGTTAGTGGTGGTAGTGGTGGTAGTTGTGGTGGCAGTGGTGGTGGTGGTGGTAGTGGTAATGGTGTTAGTAGTTGTGGTATTGATGGTGGTGGTGATGTTAGTGTGATGATTGTGGTGGTTGTGGTAGTGGTTGTGGTGATAGTTGTGGTGGTGGTGGTGGTGGTGGTGGTCGACGTTGTCGTCGTCGTCGTGACGGGTGAGTTGCGGTGATGGTAGTCGTGACGCTTCTTGTGATGGCTGCCATGGCTATCTGTTATCATTGTGGTGTTACTTTCTGCAGCCGTTGTTGTTGTGATCGTTGATATAGCCTTTGTTGCACAATGTTATTGTTGAGATTGTTAATACAGAGGTGACAACATTTGTTGTCCTATTCTCTATCTCATGGTCGCACTGAATTATAAAATCTCATAGGATCTTTGCATTTCTATTTTCGACGATTTTTTGCTCTGTGAAGTCCATACTTTTTGTAAAGTGCCCAATGAACAAGCTGGCTATATTGTCGTGGCGTCTCTTATATTCCTCCTGGGTTAGTGGCGTACATTGCCATGCGGTTTCACCGTTTTGTCCACAGATTCTGCACTTATCACTTTCTGCTGTGTTGTCTATTCTGTATTTTATGTAGTTTGTTCTTAGTGCTTGCTCTTGGGCAGCACAGATTAGAGCCTCCGTTTCTTGTTTTAAATCACTTTTAGTCATCCACAGCCATCTTTTTTCTCTGCCTGTCTTATCTTCAACACCCCTATGATTCTTTTCTTCATCCACCTATTTTCAGTTTCATTCATTTTCAATTTCTTGTATAGTGCTTTATCTTTGCAATCTTTCATCCTACACCAACCTGACCTTCCTACTTCGAATAACAGCAGTTCTGTGGAATTTTTTACACATCATATTTTGTTTTCTTCTGCTCTAATGCTGTGTTCGCATCCAATAAGTCCTCTTCACCCTCTTTTCTTGGTACATACAGTCTGTCTGTGTCACTTTTGAGGGGTGGAGTGACCCATATCTAGTTAGCAACTTCCTTGTCTTTTTGTCTGGAGTGAAATTAGGGTTGATAGCTTCGATCTTATTCCGTCCGTTTAATTTTGACTTAAGGATCAGTCTCAGTCTCCACCTTAAATTTTTCTGTCATTTCTTTTTCATCAATTTATCCATTTCCATTATTATTATTATGTTAATGAAGTGATTTTAAATTCTCAAACGCAGAATAATGCTAATAATATAGCCTGAACAGGATAAGCTAAACCTATTTTGCGGAAAAAAGTGTTGGCGGCCGGCTATGAGACTCGAACTCACACCTCCGTGATTGCACATCGCGGTGCTCTGAACCATTAGGCTAAATCGACCACACCCATAGTTCAGGCTATATTATTATCATTATCCTGCGTTTGAGAACTTAAAAATCACTTCTTTAACTTTCTAAGACATCTCAACGCTTCTAAAGCAAACTTCGTTTGTTTGCGTTCATTACTATTATTATTATTATTATTATTATTATTATTATTATTATTATTATTATTAGTTTATTATCATTATTATTATTATTATTATCATCATCATCATCATCATCATCATCATCATCATCATCATCATTATCATTATCATTATTATTATTATTATTATTATTATTATTATTATTATTAGTTCCCGTCGCTACATTCTGAGTTCAATCTCCGCTGAGGTCGACTTTGCCTTTTCTGCTTTCGTGGTCGATAAATTAAGTACCAGTACTGGGGTCGATGTAATCGACTAGTCCCCTCCCCCAAAATTTCAAGCCTTGTGCTTATTATTATTTTTTTTATTGACATTTGGAATGTTGTCAGGAGCTCACCGCCTTTTACTCGGAAAGCAATGCAATAGGTGGTAGTTCTACTTTATCAGTATATACAAGACTAGCATGGGTAGTATCGGAGAAACTTTAAACGTCTACGGGGACTAGCTGAAGATTACTACGGGAATTTCTAGAAATCCTTAATGGGGCAGTACTACTGAGGAGCACTACATCTTCGAGATAAACTGTACCAGCACAAAAGCGCCGCCAGGTAGGACTGGTGAGGATCCGCGCTGAGAGACAAAACTGTACTGCATGTACTCTTGCAGTGACCAAGCAGTGAGATGAACAGCTGTTGTGTATAAGGCAAAACCTGCTAACGGCCGAGTCTATCCCGAAGATTGCTCGCCAGTGACAAAGCGAGACAAATAGTATTGCTCTGTTTTGTAGTCGTGATGAAAGCGGTCGCGTGGTGAAGAGGCTGAGAGGATAATGAGCACACCATTCGGCTTCTAATTTCACTTTAATGTCTGGAAAAGGTGTAATTCAGCGTTCGGTCATAAGAAAAAAGCTGGTAGGTGTAAAAGCTCGTTATCTTCAGTTCAGAGTTCGTGCCTACCCTTACTTATGGTCATGAATCTTGGGTAATGGCCAAAAGAATACGATCACAAATACAAGCTGTCGAGATGGCGTTACTCTCAAGGGTCCTTGAAGTAACGTTAGTCAATGGAATGCGTAGCTCGGAGATTGGAGAGAAGCTCCATGTGGAGCCGCTGCTTCTCCGAATAGAGATATTACAGCACTGATTCTACAGACGTGTGGTAAGAATGCTTTGAGAAAGGATCGCTGGAGAGGTTTTACGGGCAAACCCAACCGATGGGTTAACCACGAGCAAGATGGTTGGATAAAGAAATAAAGGTGAAGTTGACTTCTCGAGTCATGCTGACTCACAGGGACCACTTACCCGGTTTCATGGCGTATATATTTCCCACCGGACGGGACACCGGTCCGTCGCACGGTTACTCATTTCTGCAGGCTCTGTAGACTGGAGCAACGTGAAATGAAGTGTTTTGCTCTAGAACACAACGCGTCGACCGGTCCAGGAATCGAAACCACGATCTTACGATCATGAGCCCCAACACCCTCACCACTAAGCCACCCGCCTCCGCCACGATGGTTGGATGATATCCTTGAGCTCGGGGTGATCTCGCTTAAGTATCCAGCCGGATCAGTTGGAGATGGTTGCTTCTGACAGGACCCGATGGAAGGCGTGTTTGAGGGCTCTGAACCCACGACCCTTTCCGGATTTTGTGGACGAAGATGAGACGAGATGAGATATCTGGGAAAGGTACTGACGCATTGTTTCATGGATCTTTATAGTCTCAGATGCACTCGTCTGTAGAGAAGATGGTATAGTCGCGGCATTCATGCTTTTCATCATCATTGATCTTACTCTGTTACGACTGACCTCAGGCTAAACAACGAATCGCTCTTTAAAAATTATTATAGTTTTTTTATTTTTATGTAGCACTTACTTGGGAAGAGGTCCTGAAACGAGACAACAATCATAACAATAACAATAACCTTACTACTACTACCACAACTATAGCAATTAGTACAAACACCTCTACCACTACAATTACGAATACTGATACTAACGCTTCCCACGATTATTACTAAAGTAGTAGTAGTAGTAGTAGTAGTAGTAGTAGTAGTAGTAGTAGTGGTGCTGGTGCTTCTGCTGCTGCTGCTGCTGCTGCTGGTGTCGGTGTCGGTTGCGGCAGCAGCAACATCCCCATCTCTGCCCTGTGTATTTTTACAGAAAATCTGTTTACAGTAATTCTGTATAAAAAAAAAAAATTTAAAAGGGTGGTGGTGGGGTTGGATGTGGGGTGTGCCGAAGGGGAGGTCGTGGTTACAGACTGAAGTGGGGAAGGTCTTGTCCTATGCCGTAGACATAATACTGTCTTGTTCTGTTCACTGATCACGTTCTCTCATTAAGTTTGGATTAACACACTAGAAACTTGTCTTCACAGTAAATCTAAAACTGATTACATACACTAAGATAAAAGCGGCTGCTCGGTTGGCTGACGGGCTGGCTGGTTGATTCGTTGGCTGGATGGCTTGGTTCGTTGGTTAGCTAAATTGTTGGTTGGCTAGCTGTCTGGCTGGTTGGTTCGCTGGTTGGTTGGTTGGTTGGTTGGTTGGTTGGTGTTGGTTGGCTGGTTGGTTGGTTGGTTGGCTGGCTGGTTGGTTGTTGGTCGGTCGGTCGGTCGGTCGGTCGGTCGGTCGGTCGGTCGGTCGGTCGGTCGGTCGGTTGGTCGGTTGGTTGGTTGGTGAATTGCATGTTTGCTTGGATGGATGGTTGGTTGGTTGGTTGATTGGTTCGTCGGTTGTTTGGTTGGTTGGTTGGTTGATTACTTGTTGAATGGTTGGTTGGTTACTGGGTTGGGTTGGATTGATTGGTCAACGATGACGATGATGCTAATGTGATGATGACAGCAGCAACGACGACGATGACGATGACAACCATGATGACCATGATGATGATTCTGGTGTCTGTTCTTAGCGTGGTCCTGCAGTATTTTTTGTAGGCAGTACGGCTGAACCGTTTTGGTTATCTAGGCAAGGAAAGCGGCGAACAAGCAGAAACGTTAGCCGGGCGAAATGCTTAGCGAGTATTTCGTCTGCCGCTATATTCAGAGTTCAAATTCCGCCGAGGTCGACTTTGCCTTTCATCCTTTCGAAGGTGATAAATTAAGAACCAGTTGCGTACAGGGGTCGATATTATTGACTGGCACCCTCCCCCAAAATTTCGGGCCTTGTGACTAGATTAGAAAACGCTTCTACAACAGTCTTTTAAGGCGTCGAGCTGGCAGAATCGTTAGCACGCCGGGCGAAATGCTTAGCGGTATTTCGTTTGCCGTTACGTTCTGGGTTCAAATTCCGCCGAGGTCGACTTTGCCTTTCATCCTTTCGGGGTCGATTAAATAAGTACCAGTTACGCAAACTTAATCCGTTTGTCTGTCCTTGTTTGTCCTCTCTGTGTTTAGTCCCTTGTGAGTAGTAAAGAAATAGGTATTTCGTCTGTCTTTACATTCTGAGTTCAAATTTCGCCGAGGTCGACTTTGCCTGTCATCCTTTTGAGGTCGATAAATTAAGTACCAGTTGCGTACTGGGGTCGATCTAATCGACTGGTACCCTTCCCCAAACTTTCGGGCCTTGTGCCTAGAGTAGAAAATATTATCTAGGCAAGTACATACACAGATATTTGTATTTATTAACTATGGAATGTGTTGCAGCTCTAAATTGTACTCCTTTCTTGACCATTAATTGAGAATACTGTTGTGTCTGGGGAGAGTCATTTTCTTTTTGTGCCTTATAATTTAACTCACTACCCGGTAAAATTTCCACTTATTTCTTATTTTTATTTTCCTAAAATGTTCGTTGCGTCTTGCAACTTTTTCAATAGTCTTGACTTTTTGGAAAATAAAAATAAGAAATAAGTGGAAATTTTACCGGTGAGTGTGTCAAATTATAAGGCACAAAAACAGAATGACTCTCCCCAGACACAACAGAATATGCTTCAACACACGAACTCACATAAAGAATCTTGTAAACCAAATCCAAAAACGAAATTGAGAATACTGTTCTATATAATTACGTCGGTGCACCGTATGTGCAGATGTGATGAGAAATGTGCAGTTTGTTGTGGAAAGATTAAGGATTCAGCCAGGTTAAATATTTTATTTTTAGTATTTTACTAAAAAGTCAAGATCGTGAGATGTTAGAATCGTATGCATGCTGGGCAAGATGCTTAGCGGCGTTTCTTCCAACTATACGTTCTGAGTTCAAATTGCACTAAGGTCGACTTGCCCTCTTTAATCCTTTCGAGGTCGATAAAATGGGTACCAGTTGGGCAATGGTGTTGATGTAATCGACTAGGTCTCCGTTCCACCCCTACTCCCCACTAAAATTTCCAGGCCTTGTGCGTATAGTGGAAATAATTATTGGTCTTTTACTTCTTTCAGTCATTGGGCTACGACCATGCTGGAGCACCATCTTGAAAGTTTTTTTTCTTTTTCTTTTAGGCGAACACATCAATTCGGATACTTATTTTAAAAGTCTGGTACATATTACATCGGAACTATTTTGGCGAACTGGTAAGTTACGAAGACGTAAACAAGCCAACAGGTGTTGGTGATAACAAACGCAAAGACACGCAAGTACGTATTCTTTAAAATATCCTTTCTCTTAGAATGGTAAATTTTGCAATTCTGAATGGTCCTCACAGGAGCATAGAGTTGTGTGTACGTGTGTGCATGTGTGTGTGTGTGTGTGCGCGCGCGTGTGTGTGCGTGCATGTGTGCGTGTGTGTGTGTCTCTGTGTGCGTGCGTGTCTAGGCTGAATGGTGATGTTAGCAGAATCGTTAGCACGTCGGGCGAAATGCTTAGCGGTATTTCGGCTGCCGTTACGTTGTGAGTTCAAATTCCGCCAAGGTCGACTTTGCCTTTCATCCTTTCGGGGTCGATAAATTAAGTACCAGTTAAGCACTGGGGTCGATATAATCGACTTAATACCTATGTCTGTCCATGTTTGTCTCCTCTATGTTTAGCCCCTTGTGGGTAATAAATAAATAGGTGATGTTAGTGTGTTTTGGATTTCGGGGGTGACTTTCCAGATAGTGTCTGGAACTATGATGGTTGGAACTCGCTGCAGCAAGAACTCTACCTCTTGCATTGTCAGGCTGTCTTTGATTTTCATTGGAGTTCTTACACATGAAGTTCGAAGTGGCAGCGGCGGCGGCGGGGACACGAGTGGTGGTGCAGTAACGAGGTGGTGATATGTGTGTGTGAAGGTGGAGGCAGCGGTGGTAAACTAAAGAGATGGGGGCTGTGCGAAAGTGGTAGTGGCGGCGGCAGTGGTGGCGGTGGTGGTGTAACAAAGAGGCGGTGATGTTTGAAAAAGATGTAGTGGTGGTGGTGGTGGTAGTGATGGTGATAGCGGTGGTGGTGGTGGTTGTGGTGGTGGTGGTGGTGGTGGCGTAGCGCTGTGGGCGATGTGGTGATATGTGTGAAGGTGGTGATGTGGTGTAGTAAAAGATAGTGATGTATATGAAAGCGGGGGCGGGTTGACATTGTGTGGGAGAGGTGTATGAAAATGGTGGGCATAGTGTTGTGAAGGTGTGGTTGTGTGTGTGTAGCGGTGGCAGTGGTGTAGTGTAATAAAAAAAAAGGGCATATGTGCGAATGTGGTGGTGGTGGTGGTAGTGGTGGTGATGTGAGGTAGAGCGTGAAGAGGTGGTGGCGTAGTGTGGAGGGAACGAAGGTGGTGTTGGTGGTGGTGGTGGTGGCAGCGACGATGGTGGCGGCGGCGGCGGTGGTGTTGATGGGGGTGGAGGACGGCGGTGGTGGTACCGGTTGTGGCGATGGTGGTGTTGGTGGTGTGTTGACTTGTAAAATTCTCAGTGTATATGGAGCTGGAGAGAATGATGGAATCTGTGTGTGTGGTGTGTGTATATGTGTGTCGTCATATATGTGTGTATGTGAGTAAAGTCGTACTCACATACACCTTAAGGTGTACGGTGGAACGAGTGCGTGTATGTGTGTGTGTGTGCATCTATGTGTATATAGATCCATATATGATATACACACAGATACTGTTCATTCACACACACACACACATACATGTATATATATATATATATACACTCTTTTACTCTTTTACTTGTTTCAGTCATTTGACTGCGGCCATGCTGGAGCACCGCCTTTAGTCGAGCAAATCGACTCCAGGACTTATTCTTTGTAAGCCCAGTACTTATTCTATCGGTCTCTTTTGCCGAACCGCTAAGTTACGGGGACGTAAACACACCAGCATCGGTTGTCAAGCGATGTTGGAGGGAACAAACACAGACACACAAAGACATACACACACATACATATCTACATACATATATATACGACGGGCTTCTTTCAGT